>NW_028244955.1:0-155450 GCF_964263255.1 Lissotriton vulgaris
TGGCATTATCACCATCTCCCATCCAGCAGTTAATATCCTGACTCTGGTCAACTTTGTATGTTTTTCTGTACACTGGATCCATTTCACAAGTCCTCTAACAGGTGCACTACACTTTGTTTATGTTTCTCCCTAGTCAAGACCTGTTAGAAATTAGGGTTCCATGGAAAGATTTCATGTGACGAATGGTTGACATCAGCTCGTTTCCAGTCAATCAGCACAAACCTTACTAACTGCATCTCACAGTGGACAAGTGGACAATCTTTGTCGCCTTGAAATGCTTACAGAGAATATTGCAAAGCTGAGATTAGGGCTTACATTACATTTCTTGATCCTGTATGATTGAAGGTTGGAAGCCACACTTCTCTTTGTCCATTTAAGAAAATATAATATTTCTCAGTGGTTGTAAAAGTCCTACAACCACTGAATATCTCGGTGTGAAAATCGATATTGTTAACAATGAAATTCATACTTCACTTTTTCGCAAGGCCACTGCAGGCAACAGTGTTCTACATGCCCTCAGCAGTCATCCAGATAATTTGAAATGGAGTATTCCATTTGGGGAACTGCTGAGGGCCAAACGTAACTGCAACACTGTTGCAGCATACACTGAAGAGAGTGTCATCATTCTCAACAGATTCAAAGAGAGAGGCTATCCGAATTGGGTTCTGAAAAGAGCTAGCGACAGAGCCAATACTATCCAAAGATCAGATACCCTCTTAGACAAAAGTGAAGAAAACAGAGAAGCTGAGGACATTACCAGACTTATCCTGACTTACAGCACTGATTCCCAAGACATCAGGAGAATTGTTGCTAGAAATTGGGATATTCTCAAAACCGATAATGTAATAGGTAAAGAACTACCTCCTGGACCCAGTATAACATACAGACGGGGCAGGAGCATCCGAGACATGCTAGTCCGAAGCGATATTACAGTGTACCCACCCAGTAACATACAGGGATTAGATGGTTTTTTCCCATGTGGGCACTGTAAAGCCTGTGCCAACAGCAAATCTGTCAAGGAGGTTAATTACAATGGTGTCCATAAAAAGATTGTACCCTTTCTCACATGCAGCTCTACTTTTGTCATATATGCCATTACATTCACATGCAACAAATGGTATATTGGCAGCACGACGTGTATGGCTAAGAAAAGAATATTAGAACATACAAGAGCCATCAATAACTTTGACCCTAAATACCCGGTGGCACGACATTTTAGAGACAAACACTTCTCAAATGTCAAAGATCTGAGTTTTTTCATCCTGGAACAAATAGGTAAGAATCCCAGAGGGGCAATAGAATTTTGAAATTACGTCAGGGGGAGTCCAAACTTATCATTGATTTCCAAACCAAGACCCCCGGGGCCTTAACCAGGATGAAGAGTTAGCCATACACCTGAAAGATTAAAGTGTCTAGCGTTCATAATTTTTCTTCCTTTGTCCTAGAGATGATTTTAGCTTCATGTTAAATATCGATTTACATATAACTGTTTTTTAACTGTTGTGTATATTTGTTTCTGTTTCAGGACCAAGATAAGGGGCCCAGTTCACCTTCACTTCACCTCACGGGATTCCCCCCTTAGTCCGGTTCCTCTTTTCACATGGGCACTTTTCCGCTATGGATCTTTTTCTGTTGATACCTGGACGCAATAAGGACTGAGTCACTAGAATATAGTGTATATCTTTGGGCGCTTGCCATTACTTTCTCTCCCCCCCCCCTTTTTATATCTATATTTGATATATGGAGGCGCTTGACACTTGTCAACAATTAGTTCTGCACCCCGAGTAATGTTTAATTGAACAACATTCTCTGCCTACGTGTCACGTTTTTATTTAGCTGCCATACAAGGGCACGGGTCTCAATTACCCGGCGTTGTTATACACAACACTCCTGATGCAATTTGCGTGTATGGGTGGAGCTACGCCAAATAGAGGGACGGACCCAATGTTCTATTGTGATTTATTACGTTTTTGTTTTCTTTGTTGCTTTGCATTACAAATACGTATATGCACAAATACCATTATGAACTGCAATGTACTCCTTCCCCAATGATGAATTTTACGTTATCATTTTGTGCAATCATATGTGTGAGAACTGGCAACATTGTTACGAGATTTACATGCTAGTATAGTGAGTTAACACTTCCGAGATCAATAACAATTTGTGTTTTAATATCATGGTTTCTTTAAAATAAGGTGTTAAGTCCTCTTTTGCTGTCCATTATTTTGTAAATATATGTCATTGATTCGATAGCGGTAATTCACGTGATCAAGCCGTTTGTCGGCGAAACGCGTTGTGGATTAAACAGCACTGGCCGGATTGGTGTCTCCTCGTTGTTTCCTGAGAGCGTGGGTTATGAACTTTACGTTTGTGTTTTTTTGAGCATATTTTCGACTGAAGCACTCCGCCGACGTCCACGCCACCTTTCATGGGTCAAGGGACCCGGAAGGAGTTCTGTTGTGAAGCGAATATATATATATATATATATATATATATATATATATATATATATATATATATATATATATGTGTGTGTGTGTTTGTGTGTATGTATATAGATATTCACTGAAAAAAACGTAGGTTTCATACCAGTTATAGTTAGGAATTAGCATTTACAAAACCTATTAAATTTACTGAAAAACCATAGGTTTCACACCAATTATAGTTAGGGATTAGCATTTAAAAAACCTATTCAATTCACTGGAAAAACCATCGGTTTCACACCAGTTTTAGTTATCTGGAAATTTTACTGACATAAAACCATTGAAATTCCACGTTATAGTTAGTTGGACTCACTATAACTTGCGCGCCTGCAATGCACTGCTGATGACGTCACATATTACATCACTCATGACATGGTCAGTGACATCACTCATGACATCACTGATGACACCATCCAGTGAATGTGTGTCTTTCTGAAATATCAATATGTTTTATATATGTATTTGTAAAGGTCGATGGATGAATAAATGTTTAAATAAGTGTGTAAATGGATGTTTATTTTTAATAAAATATTGATTGGTTAACTGGCTTATAAAGTGTATCTTAGTGAATACATATAATAGCGAGTAATTTTTAAATATTTTAAATATATGTATCAGTGTTTCACTTTGTGTAGAAGTGGCTGCATGGGTTGGTGACTGACTCACTGTTTGTATGTGTTTTTAAGACAGCGTATGTGCAGGACTGTATGGGTGGATGAGTGTGAATATGTATGTGTTAGTGAGTGAATGCCTGCCTCACTAGTGTTTTTATGAGTAACTACATATATTTTAATCTAGTATATGTGAGTATTGATGTATGTAAGTGATTATATGTGAGTCAGAGATTGAAAGAGTTCCTGTTTAAATAAGTATGTGTTTCTATAAGTGATTGTTTAAGAGAGTATGTGTAAGTTTCCTTAGAAGTAATGTACTAGTCAGTGTATAGCTGTATATGCAAATAAATGGATGTTCAATAGTTTATTTGCATGTGTGAGTATGTGTGTGAGTAACTTTTGGGAGACTGTCGGTGTGTAACAGGATGTAAATGTGTATCACTACATATGATGAGTGAGTATATGTATGAGTCACTATGTAGAACTGTTGCTGAATGAGTGGATGTGTATATAGATGGTGGAATTACTAAATTGGTTGTTGTAACTGGTATGGGTATCTCCATTTTTTTGAAAATGTTAGTTTCTATTTTTGAATATGTGTTTCATGGGTTACATTACAATGAAAGGAGGTCTGTCAGTCCGTCACAAGGATGGTGTTATCAGTGATGTCATGAGTGATGTCACTGACCATGTCATGAGTGATGTAATATGTGACGTCATCAGCAGTGCATTGCAGGCGCGCAAGTTATAGTGAGTCCAACTAACTATAACGTGGAATTTCAATGGATTTATGTCAGAAAAATATTCAGCTAACTAAAACTGGTGTGAAACCTATGGTTTTTCCTGTGAATTGAATAGGTTTTTTAAATGCTAATCCCTAAGTATAACTGGTGTGAAACCTATGGTTTTTTCAGTGAATGTAATAGGTTTTTTAAATGCTAATTCCTAACTATAACTGGTATGAAACCTATGGTTTTTTCAGTGAATTTCATAGGTTTTTTAAATGCTAATTCCTTACTATAACTGGTGTGAAACCTATGGTTTTTTCAGTGAATATATATATACACACACACATATATATATATATATTAATATAATACCTTTTTTTTTAAAGTATATTCATTTTTTTTATGTCTCACCCTGGAGTGCTCCCCGGTGCGCGTACCGGCGAGCGTACCAAAAAAAAAGAGAAAAAAAAATAATGAAGGAGTGAGCATGAGCAAAGGGGACAGAGATAGTGGTGTAAAGTGAAAGAAAGCTAGAAGGAAGAACACAGAGAGACTGTGTAATAGATAGTCAAACAGAGAAAAGGTATAAGTGGAAGTAACTGAGAAAAGGAAATTGAATAAGGGAGCAAAAGAAGAGAAGAAAGAGGAAGAAGACTAAAGCAGAGGTTCTTGGAGAATGTGAATGGGTGATCAAAGTGAAAGGAAGGAAAGTAAAGGATGGGGAATGACGGGTAGTGACGGAACCAGAGAAAAAGAACAGCGGTAACGGAGGGAAAGAAAAGAGCAGTGAGTGTAAGTAAAGAGAAGTGAAAGAGGGTGGATAAAAGTGAATAAGGGTAAGATATGGGGGTGACAGAGAGAAAGAACAGAGAGAGCAAAGGAAGGAAGGATAGAAAGGGACTGAGTGAACCAGAAAAGAAAGGAAAGTGAGGGAGTGTGGGTGAGCAGGAAGACTGAAAGAAGTTGAATGTGTTAGGAAAGTAAGGAAAAGGGAAATAAACATGGAGGATAAGAATAAGTCAGGGAAGCAGAATAAGGAAACAGGGGTGAGGTAGGGTGTGAGCAAAGTAGTGAGGTTAAAGCAAAGGGTGAAGACAAACTACATTTTTTAGTCTCACTTACCATATAATTTATGAAAAATTAATTGCATGTTTAAACTACACTTTATATCTGTGAAAGACAAAAGAAAAAAAAGTTATAATTAGTAAAATATATATTTTAAAATAGAAGAAACAGGTCAAGAGGTAAAAAATAAAAAAAAGTGTACTAAGAAATAAAGCAAGAGTGAAGCATACAGAAACGTAAATAAAGTAATGTAGAAAGACAAAAAAGAGGGAAAAAGAAATAGAAGGAGAACAAATTACTGAAGGTAAGTAAGATATTAAAAGAATGTGAGATACCAAATTGAAATCAGGAAAGAGAAGTAAGTAAAAGGAAAATAAGGCAAAGGAGTTTAAATGAGGATCAATTTACAAGAAAGAGGAATGGAAGATAATTGAGAGTGAGTGAACGGGAGTCACAGAGTGAAGGGATGAAAGGAATGAGGTTAATATAGAACGATAGAGGAAAAAGGAGTGAGGAAGTAAGTACACAGAAAGACAAAGGGAAGGACTGAGTGAAGAGCAGGACAATGAGTGAAGAAAGTTAAAAAGAGTAAAGGAGCAAAAGAAGGAAAGAGAGGGGAAGAGAACTAAAGCAGTGGTACTGAGAGAATGTGAGAACGCTGAAAAGTGGTGCAAGGGAGAGAGGAAATGTCGACAGTTGAAATTGGATTGAGGAGTTGTGAAAGAAGTGGAGTAAAGGACCAGCGATGAAACAAAGTGAAAGAAAGGCAGTGTAAGTGAGTAAAGGGAGCTGAATAAGGGTGGAAAAAGGAAAATGAGTGTGAGACAATGGGAATACAATATAAATTACACAATGCAAACTATAGAACAACTTATACAACATGTTACCTAGTTTATTTTTGCTGTTCTCAGAATATATTGAATTTCACTTAAAACAGTGAGTTTAAACTCTTCATCATATAACAGCGGGAAAAAAAACACAATCTAAAAGATTGTGTTTAAAAAAAACATATAAGCTTACAAATCATATATGTACACTAATCTTTGATTCACTTACTTTTCCTTGAGGCCAAATAGTAGATAGTGAAGGTCCTTTTCGTAGGAAAATACTCTGCTGTTCTCTAAAACTTCTATTTCATCGACTTTCTATGAAAAAAGATCTAAGAACATCTGAAATAATTCTCAACGTTTTCATTTTCCTCCTTGTGTTAAGTTATGACTTGTTACTCATATCTTGAACTTTCCTTACGGCCAAGTAGTGTCAGATATATGAGTATATTTTGAATTTTCTCTAATTAAACTCTGAAACTACTGTTTACCCGAAGTTTTCAAAGAAAAGCTCATATGACATTTTCACAATGTTTAAAAATTCATATTCTCTTTTTTGATCACTTATGTTCATCATTTCCTATAAAACTGATATTACTTACTATGAGATCCACTTACAGTACCTATATGAGATAAATAATTTTAAACATTAGATTAACTAACTAACTAAGTTTTATTAACTGCTCCCGTCTTCATTGGCCAATTACCTTTAATAAAACTTTGGTTCTAAAAACACTAGGTAAGAGTTTTTTTAAGGCAAACGTTGTTTATAAGTCAAATGAGAATCATTGAAGTAACTCCAACCTTTTTGACATTTTAAGTAGCATGTATAATGTCCTGATGTTGTTGAAGGACCGTCATGATAAATAATAGCTACAGTTCTAAATGTTCTTCCTGAAATTGATAACTGAGAAGCCACAACATTTTTGATACAAGTTGTCAATTTAGTTCCATCAGGTCTACATCGCTGGAAAACTAAAATGACATACTGACCATAAGTTTGTATAAATAATGTGGACAGCATTGGAAACTTACATTGGGTACACACCATATTATGATCAGCTGCTTTAACTAGATTATTAAATGACACTGATTTGCAGTCTGGTAAAGTCAAATATATAAGTCTTTCAGTGTCTATTCTAGTAGTACTTGATAAACTACAATTGTGGCAGTCATGCTGCCATTGATAAGAAAGGCTAAAAAGATTTTCTACATCTACACCTTCATCTTCCAAAACACCAAACATATCCATTAAAAATTCCTGACAATCCTGCTGAATGTTCTGTGAAGATTTATCCTGACCAGAACACATGTCTAAAATATTTCGAATTTCTGTTACACTTTCTATTTTTGCTCTATCACTGCTACATTTCTGAAACACAAAATTCAATAAACCACAGAATCTTTGATCCCGATTTTCAACAATCTGTTCTTGAAAAGTTTTAAGAAAAAAAAACAAAAAAACATTAACCACTACATTAGCATAGCAGTTGACACCAGAACTGTTTTCAAATTGAAATCCAACAACATCTTGAACAGAATGCTTTTTCTTTCTGCTTACAATTACAGTTTCATCTACTTTTTGTCTTTTTGCTACTACCTCACTGCAATTATTCTCATTTCTTCTTTTTCGGCCTACCACACGTTTTTCAAACAGAGGATATTGAGGCAAATGTGGAGCATACTCTCTTCTTAACCTATTGTATTCTTTAACACAATCTAGATCTGCACAAATCTTAGTCTCATCACACTCAATCAAGTACAATCCTGTTAAAGTTCTGACTCGTGATAATGCCACATATGCCATAGCCTCTTTAAACACAGAACTTCCAATGTTCACCAAAGCACTATCTACACTTAAACCTTGAGATTTATGAATTGTCACCGCATATGCCAAACAAACAGGAAACTGTTTTCGGCGAACATATAAGTCTTTTACTAGCAAAAATCTAGCAGATCAACGACTGATTTGTTGTACTTGCTCAATGCCATCAAATTTTATTTTTAAAAATTCAATTCCATGTCTATTTCTATAATTCACAAAATCAACAACATGACCCATTACTCCATTTACCAGACCTCTTTCAACATTTAAATTCCTTCTCAAAATGATACGACAATTTAAACACACATCCAGAGTCTTTTCAAAACCAGCTGTTTTAGATATACTTTTCTCTAATGAATCCAATTTTGTTTTCAAATTTTCTGACAAAACAATTGTTGCACCCATATGCTCTATTTTATCTATTGCTTCCAGATTCACAATCTCTTCATTTTCTAACTTTAACATTGTGTTGTTGAAGATGGAACATTCTTGCAGAGTTGGCATCAAACATATCCCAGATTTCTTCTCAGTAAGTTTTTTAAAAATATTCTCCGGAAGAATGTTTTCATTTGGATACAAATTTGAAATTAATCGAGCATGTAAAGCTTCTTTCCCAAGCTCACTTACTTTTCCGATTCTTACATCTTGTAGAATATTTTTATAATCTTCATCCTTTGCCTGTCGCATATTTTGAAGCAGTTCTGCATATTTAAAATGTAACCATATATTAACGTTTCCAATGCTTCCTAGGGACTTCCTGGTATCTTCATGCGTGAGCATTTTAAACACTGGTTGTCCTTTTACTGGAGTCAACTGCAGTAGATCACCAAAAACAATAATGTGTTTTCCTCCAAATAACACATCATACTCTGTTCTAAGAATTTCTTGTTTTCTCAAATGCACAAAAGCAAGCATTAGATTTGAGACCATGCTTACTTCATCAATGATAAGAAGTTTCATTTTCTTCAGTACTCTGGAAACTTCAGAACACGCATCTCCAGATAGCTTGTTGTAATGCAATCTATTATCATGCTCAACTGGCAGCATCAGTAAACGATGTAGAGTAATCCCTTTAATGTTATGTGCTGCCAGTCCAGTTGGAGCGGTTACAACACAAGACAGAGGTGATTCAGTCCTTTTCCGCAAATAAGTAGCAATGGCTTTCATCACAAAACTTTTTCCTGTTCCCGCTTCTCCACTTACGTACAGTCGGACAGGCTTAAATGATGTACATGAGCACACTTTTTGTCTCATGTCTGAATCCATGTTCAATCTGTACTGTGATTTTGTCATATATCTTTTTCTGCTCGACGTTTAGTTGCTTTAACAAATCTTTTAAGCTAACTACATCCTCTTGAGCTTGTTCCATAGCTCTTTCCACCTCATCCATGGTAGTTGCCACTTCATTTTAGATAATTGGTCCTCCTAGTGGATCCTGACTCAATGAAGTAGAACTCTGACTGTCTTGAGAACTGTCTCTAGCAATCTCTTCAGCAATTGTGGTTTCTTGCTCTATTTCTTCGATCAACATTTGCAGATAATTTGGAAAAACAGGACATTCTATGGTATCCTTGGTTGCATTAAAGTTGTCTTCATAACAGAGAAAATCTCCAAGTAGTTCCTCGTCTGTACGCCATGGCTTAAAGAGTTGCAAAAGAGCTAAATAGTAAAATTCTCTTTTGTCTGGAGCTTCACAACTCAATTTTCGATGATTAATCAAATGGCCTTTTCTCTGATTCACTAGACATCCTTCATACCCAATGACAGCATTTTTTCCATTATTGATATCTTCTGTGATATTCCTCTTATAACTGTAGTTTTGCAGAACTTTATACAAACAAGTGTTCTCAAGGTGAGTACTTCTATTTGGATAGTATGTATCCAACATGTTCGTCTTCAAACTATCTGTACTGTTTGGTTCTTTCTCCGCCAAATTTTCAATTTCGTGTACAGATTTCAAAACTCAGTTTCGTGTTGCAGCAAGACCTAGACTCACCCAAATGATTGTTCTTGATTTGGCATAGAGACTTGCTGATGATAACCGATCAGAACATTCATATGCTCCAATTTCTCGATGCGACAACATCTTCAGACTGAAACTGTATAATTTTTTACTTATACTCTTTTCATGTGAAATGTCTTACCACATTTCCTTCAGTTCAGTCTTTTCTTTTTTTGTGATGTAAGACGTCACATATCGAGCCACAGCAATAGAGTTGTCAGCAACGAACTGAATATCCATGTTAGCATTCCACATGGACAAAATAACTGGGTTGTAGTCGTTGATATACTTAGACTATTCGTTTCTTTTTAAAGTGTATGTATTTTTTGGTGATTTCCTTGTCACAGTATGTCGCAGAGAAGACATCAAATTATTTACTCTTCCTTTAGAAATCACTGGTCGTGGAAACGCAAAACGACATTTCGTGTAGTATTTCTCTTTGTTTTTAAATTTTCGACGACAGTACTTTCCACAACGATGAGATTGAAAACGTAAAACTTGTTGCCTTAAACTGTTTTCTTCAGTAGTTTTCAGAACTGCATATGTTGTATATTCTTCAATGAAACTCATCACTGTGTCATCCGAATCGGTTCCAAATTTGGGTGCATCTTTAATCCATAACAACATATGTATATGAGGAGCACCTCTCGCTTGATACTCCTTCCTCCAAAAGAAATCCAAATCCTATCCAAGGAGAGGATTTTTTTTGTTGGTAATAAAAGACATCATAGCTTCAAATCTATGATTAAAATATCTGCAAACATTCACTGGATCCAAAGAACACAGTTCTCCAGGTGTTTTCAATTCTATATTTTGTATGTTTCCATTTGCCTCTCGTAGAAATTGAAGTAAGTCGTCCAATGCATACTCAGCACAGCTAAGAGTAAGGAACCATGTAGGAGTTCCTAAGTTTCCTAGCATACATTTCAATTCCCCATGACGACGGAACCAATACTAGTTTGTTCCACGCTGACATGCCATGAGATTGATTAGCTGAGATTCCAAAATACTATCTTGCAGATTGACTTTCTCCATGAAGTCCCTCGCCGAAACGTTTTGCAGATGAGCTCCACTTTTCAGTATATGATTAACTGCATAAGAAAGCCCAGACAAATCACTTTCATACAGTAAATAAAACAAATATGGAATGCATTGATGAAACCTTGGATCTTCAGCATATAATCTTAAACTCCCGTATTCAGCTGCATGAATTTGAACTGGTCGATCATCATATCGTCCACCTCGACCTGTTGGAAATAACTGTGGAAAACAACGAGCTTCCAAACTTTCTTCCTATACACTAATAGGACTTCCTTTTGCTGCTTTCATTTGAAACAAGTCAATTGCATTCCCCATTACTTCTTTGGAATGCAAAGGATGAACAGTATAATGTTCATATATTTCTTCACTTCTAGACACATCGACTTTTTCAATTTGGCCAACTGAACAATCACTATCTTCTTCTGTAGCTGTTTCCTCTGCTCCAACACTTACAACTTTGTAGTACTCATTGTTTTTGACCAAATACAACGTTGCCTTTTTGACTTTCCTAACATCCACTAAATCTTGCCAGATTTTCTTACTCTTTGTCGGAGCCCCATTAACTAGAATAACCAGAGGATCCTCTTCTACTCTTTCTACACCAATTGTATCAATATTTTTCTTAACATCTAGAGGCAGATAAACAACTCTTCCCTTTAATCCTTTGTAAATCTGTAGGAGGTAATTTCCCTATCTTAGGCTCCATGCCAACAATAGCTTGAAAAGGATGGACACATTGAATCAAAATTGATTCATAAGTATTTAAATCCATCAATTCAGTAGGAATATCTATCAATTGAAGATTATTATGAACAGCTCTAGCAGGCATTTTATTTTCATTTAATTTTTTCAAACAATAAGTACAAATACGTTGATCAAAACTCAACAAATAACTTACAAAATCCTTCCATTCACTATTATTTTCCAATTCACATTTTGCATATAAATCAACTAACCTAGTCTGAATCTTATAATGAGTCCGTCGACAACACACACAAGTTAAATTAGGCCTTTCACTTGATTTCACCTTAAACTTGGTAATTTCCTCGTCAAACTTTTCTATACTTGAAATCTGTACATTGTCTTCCACATTACCATCCATTACTATATCCATTTCTACACTGTCCTCTTTGTTCCCAAAATAACAAAACTCAATTTCTTCACAAATAGTCTTCACATCTACTTCAGATCCATGCAAAGGGCACTGTTTAACTGTTTAAGCTTAAGTGCTGGACTTTTTGCAGAATACAACCTTCTTACTAATTTCTTCAACTTATTATGATGCACTGCTAACATCCTAAAATGGTGAAAAACACTCTGACATACTTTTCTAGAAAGACAAGTCAGTGAATGCCCATGCAAACCTGTGTTTTCTCTCACTCTGCAAGGATCTAACTCTTGCAAGATCTTTACTTTCTGTTTTACACTTTTCTTACCATATGTACGTAAGAAATTTCAAAGCAAATCGATTGAATCCTGTCGCACACTACAAATACTACTGCACTTCCATGTATGCACTGGACCCTTAGTACGTCTCCCTAAAACTTCATCAGCTAACACCTCTTCTGCATCTCTAGACACAAGTTTCTCTTTTTCCATCTGACAACTATCTTTCACCTCATATGCTCGACCACTAGTGTCAACTGCATGCACCAAATCATTTTCCTGAAAGTAACTCTCCTCATTAAAAAATGGCTCAGAACTTGAACTATTCATCCATTCTCCAGAAAATACTTCACAAAAATTAGTCCGATTAATTATTCTTTTCCATCTACTGTTCGATTTGAAAACATCAATTGCCTTGTTAAGTATCCTAATTCTATCGATTACTAAAATAAATAATGTTTTCTTAACTTCAAAAGCCTGATCAACAATCTTCTCTACTCTTTTCTTTTTCTTGTAAAAAGCAGCTCTCTGTTTACTTTTCTTTTCATTTTTTAGCAAATTTAAAACTACCCTATTGCGAAACATTCGTCTACGAATGTCCCTAAATACCTTTTTCCTTCTATTGCTCTCCATACTCGTCTCTCCTGCTCCAGTAGAGACATTTTTTGAGGGCCTCTCCTTCCTTTTTAAATTTGCTCTCTCCTTCTGGATCTTCACATTACCGTTAACATTTGTTTTTGTTCTACATATGTTGCGAAAAAAAGACTTAGTTGTCTTGCCAGGAGCTTTTTGGGTGTTTTTTGAAGTACTTGTTGTAGAGGATTCCTTTGATTCCGTTGCTGATTTTGTTGTATTCCGTATGGTATTTTTTCTTCTCCTTTGCCTTGACGGCATTTTTGCTTACTTTTCAAATGTTGATTTCAATCTGTGGTAAAGAAAAAAATAACACATTATAGACCACTATTAGCAAACAACAAAGCAATGACAATAAGCAAACGATATAAACACTAATTTGCAACATATCTAACTTTATACCACAGCAACTATATAACTAGGAGTAAGACAAAGAAAAACAGGTAGAGGGAGTAACACAAAAACACAGAGAGACTCAGACAAAGAAACAGGTAGAGGGAGTAAAACATACAAAACGACTAAGACAAAGAGAGTGTATAATATGTTGAAAGACAGAAAAAGGATGTAATAGGGAGAGGGAGTAAGTAAAAAAAGGGAGTAAGTAAAAAAAAGGATATAACAGGGTGTAAAACAGAGAGAGGGTGTAACAGGTAATTAACACAGAGAGAGGGTGTTAGAAGAGAAAAGGTTGTAAAAGAGACTAAAACAGAGAAAGCCTGTAAAAGAAGAGACAGAGAGTAAGTTTGAGAGAGGATGTAAGAGGAAGTAAATCAGAGACAGGATGTTACAAGAAGTAGGTCAGACAGAGGGTGTAACAGGAAGAGAGAAAAAAGTCAGAAAGAGAAAGAGAGACGGTATAAAACAGAGAAAAGGTGTAATAGGGAGTAACTCAAGGCTAGAATATTACAAAGAAAAAGGTTGATTAGATAGTATCTGCATGATTCAAAAAATATATTAGCACATTTCACAATCATGTCATCTATGTTCCCTCAGATAAGTCATATTTTTGCAAATGTTGTTAGCAAGCATTATCAAAAAGCAACACACAAACCAACAGCAAAGAAACTCAGGCCTTATTTATGAAGGCCTTGCGCCACCGGTGCGTCACTTTTTTCCCATGTTAAAAGTGACGCACCGGCGGCACAAGGCAATCATAAATAAGGCTCAAATGTAAATACCATTGATTTGCCCCCAAAATCGTTTTTTGAATAACATTTTAGAAACACAGCGCAGGTCCTGTGTACAAGCATGCAATTTCACTACTGAAACCTCACTGTTTTACAAAATACAAATCCTCTATCTTGCAAATGTTGATAGCAAGCATTATCAAAAAGCAAGACACAAACCAACAGCAAAGAAACTCAGGGCCTTATTTATGAAGGCCTTGCGCCACCGGTGCATCATTTTTTTCCAATGTTAAAAGTGACGCACCAGCGGCACAAGGCAATCATAAATAAGGCCCAAATGTAAATACCATTGATTTGCCCTGAAAATCGTTTTTTGAATACCATTTTAGAAACACAGCACAGGTCCTATGTACAAGCATTCCATGTCACTAGAGAAACTACTCAATTTAACATAATGTAATTCCCCTATGCTGCAAAACCTATTTACCAAGCATAATCC
This sequence comes from Lissotriton vulgaris, assembly GCF_964263255.1. Lineage (NCBI taxonomy): Eukaryota > Metazoa > Chordata > Amphibia > Caudata > Salamandridae > Lissotriton > Lissotriton vulgaris. Next base: position 14,231 of record NW_028244955.1, read on the forward strand.
AAAAACATGACACAAACCAACCAGAAAGAAACTCAATCTGCATCCTAATCTGAGGTAGTACAGGTGACCTCATTGTAAAAGGTTCAAATATATTTATTTAATGAGGCAAACACTAATAATTCCTTCTCAAAAATATAAAAAGTCATTCAATTACACCAAAATCATTTTTAAAATAACATTTTAGAAACACAGCACAGGTCCTATGTACAAGCATTCCATGACACTAGAGAAACTACTCAATTTTACATAATGCAATTCCCCTATGATGCAAAACCTATTTACAAAGCATTATCCAAAAACATGACACAAACCAACCAGAAAGAAGCTCAATCTGCATCCTAATCTGAGGTAATGCAGGTGACATCATTGTAAAAGGTTCAAATATATTTATTTATTGAGGCAAGCACTAATAATTCGTTCTCAAAAATATAAAAAGCATGCATCTACCCCAAAATCGTTTTTTAAATTACATTTTAGAAACACAGCACAGGTCCTATATACAGTACTGAAAATTCACTATTTCACAAAATACAATTCCTCTATGCATTAAAATGTTTTAACCAAGCATTATAAAAAAACATGACACAAAACAACATTAAAAAAAATCTGCTTCCAAATCTTCTCCATAGAGCATACAACTCTCTATCTAAATTAAATGAATCTTTTCTTACCTTTACAAATGCTTTGGGAGATAGAGAACAATGTCAGACACACACACCAATTTTTCTTTAGCAGAGCAAAAGGTATGCACTCCACACATTGCAACCATGACTGGCACAGAAAATCTCTAATTCTACACAGATATGCCTCATTTCAACCAATCAAAACTCTTCCCTCACTATTTTCAAACGAACACCCTTCCCCCCTCAGCCCTTTCTATCTGTTACCATAGCAACTCCCTCCTTACTGAACTCTCAGGTTCAAAAGTTTATTCTACAATGTTGCAAATGAACTAAGCAAGGATGTTTGACCTCCCAATACACCAGCTTACCCGATGAAATGTTTCTTTAATGGACTCTTTCTTAACCATTCAAATAGCTTCTTTCACAAAACACAACCATGCACCCTAACTTTTAGTTTTCAACTATCTGAATCCACCAATCATTGCTTGTGATTCAAGAGCAGTGAACCTCCACAATTATTTTTGGGTAAACTCCTACTGTTCCAACTGCCATTTCATTCCCACACTTCATCTGACTGCACCAGAACCTACTCTCATCATGTATTCTGTGTGGATTATTGGACATAGCTACATCCACTGGGCTCAAAGGTATACAGCTAGCAGAAATTTTCACAACCTTGATTTAAAAAATGTGGAAATCAAGTGGATTGGCCAGAGAGGATTCAGATGTCACCAATTGATACCATTGGTGAAAACCTTTTTGCATCTGCCAAACCCTGACCTCTTAATAGTGCACTGTGGAGGAAATGACTTGGGCACTTTGGTGTAGGTCTGGAAATGCTTTTAAAGGACACCTTTGATCAATTGATGACACTTTTTCCACAAACTGCCTTGGTATATTCCAATATATGTCAAAGACAGAAAGGGAACTGGTCCAACCAATTTTGTCCACAATTTGAAAAAGCACGGAAACATGTGAATAAATCTGTTTCTGCTTACATGAGAGACTATGGAATGGGTTCAATATACAACAATAACTTGCATTTCAACATGCAAGATATCTACAGAGGAGATGGTGTGCACTTCTCAGATGAGGGGAATAGAATATTCCTCCTGAATTTAAGACTGTGCATTGGAACCTACTTGTAGGTACCTAAATCAGCCACAGAACCCAAAAGCTCTTTCCAGAGCTACCCTACATCTGATCACTCAAAATGATTATCTTCTCTAACTTTTTTCACTATTTTTCACCAGAGTACGCTCCCCGGTACGCTCCCTGGTGCGCGTACCGGGGGCTCCCCCGCGAAATTTATAAAAAAGGGTTTTTTTGGTTTTTTTTGCATATATGCCCCTCCTAAACTCCCCTCAGAAAACCTAGAGGGTCAGGGGGTGTCTACTGTGCCCCTTTTTACCCATTCCCAACGTTGTTTGTCCTCCATCTTGTGTCTCAATTCGACCGAAACACAAAATGGCGGACTCCCGTAGCGCTGCCGGTACGCGCACCGGGGCGCGCACCGGTGAGCGTTCCCAAAAAAATGTGGGAAACGAAATTACATAAAAACCACTGGACAGACTTTCACCAAATATAGCACAGACCCTACTACATACCAGTCCCTACCATTATCCCACATTTGATGGTATTCCATTGAGCCATTTGGGCTGTAGCCCTGTCTAAATATCCTGAGGTAAATTACATGACAAAAACACATATGAAAGTGTTGGAATATACAACCAATTAAAATGTTACTTACATTTTGTACTTTTATGTGCTGACATTTGATTGGTTAAGTACATGAATGTATAAGAAAAATGACAGGGAAAGACAGCCATTTTGACTAATACTACCTGAGGTACATTTTGATTGAATTTTGACAGAAAACTTCAACTACTTTCAAAAAGGTAAGTTGTTAATTTGAAAGGTTAACTATGTTGTGCACTTTAAGTTAATTTGGGAAAACGTTTTCTGATAGTTATATACTATCCCTGTGTAATAGGTATAGATTGAGATAGGCTTCTCTGTTATAATTATGGATTTACTTAGACTTCATCACATGCACTTTTTAATAGTTCTACTTCCTGCCTGAAAGCATACTTCCCAAAAATTACTTCACTGTTAAAAACTCAGAAGTACCTGTCTAAACTAAAACCCAACAGTACCCTAACTCTACTAATATAGTTAATTTTAATGCAATTTTCAGAAAGAAAATGGAAGGAGAAAAACAAGCAAATGTTACTTCTATCGAAGTAAAGGTGAAAAATCCAGAAGAGCAAAAAGATTAAGTTGATTTCATGGATGACTCTTTGGACCAACAGTCAATAGAATGTTTGGATCAAATGGAATCATGTACTTATAATTATGAGGAAATACCGGACAATATTATGTTACAAGTTTTAGTAAATAATGAAAAAGAATCAGAAGAATAAATGTATATTTAATAATTTTAAATTGTTTGAGACAATATTCATTTTTATATGTAATTCATGAACTATTACCAACATGATTATATTATAAAATGAAATTTATAGTATATTGTGCAACTTTTTTGTGTTACATAGTAAGTTTACTCATAGTTACTACATTTCTCCAACTATATTATCTCCTATGTGTATTTTTCATCTCTTTTTCATCATAAGGGAGCAGGATAGACTACCCATGATCCCCTAGGACTTCTCAGGGAGTGCTTAAAGGATCTGTTTCTGCTTTCCTGACAGACTATGTTATGGATTCCATATACCACAATAACTTCTATAACAACATGCAAGATATCTACAGAGAAGACGGTGTACATTAAATTTAAGTCTCTGCATTGGTACCTACATGTAGGTACTTAAATTAAAAAAAACAACAAAAAGAAAATTTCTTTAAAACAGCTACTTTTTTTTAAACTGTCATTCTTTTTCCCCATGGTACGCTCCCCAGGGCGCTCCCCGGTGCGCGTACCGGCCGCTACCCCCGCAAAAATCAAAAAAAAAAATTGGGGGCCTCGCGGGGCCCTTTTATGGCCCCCACATCAAACCTAGGGGGTCAGGGGGGGGTGTACTCTGCCCCCTTATGGTCAATTCCCCCTTTGCTTTTGCCACCTCTTGTGTCTCGATCCTACCAAGACACAAGATGGCGGCCGCACCGGACTGGTTGGAATGTTTACAAACACCCGAGAGCAAATCAGCTTCCGCGCCAAGTAGCATAGCGCGCCCGGTGTGCTCCCCGGGCGCGGCCATAGATATATATATTTATTTGAACCTAAATTACTCAAAATCCACTGGAGCACATATCTTGAGACATAGCAAAGGCACATCGGGCTACCAGTCCCTGCAATTTTGCCAAGTTTGGTGCAAATCCATTCAGCCGTTTGGGCTAAAAGTGAGTTCGACCGCCCTATGGAAAATAACATGGGGAAAACACGTTTTGGGACCCCCCTTTTATCTCAGCCCCCGCTTAACGAATCCCCCCTAAACTTTCAAGGAAAGACCGGAGCTCCGCGAGGCAAATTTGAGGACATTTTCAGGCAGATTCGTCAACCGGCGCCAAAGTTATTCCAAATAGAATTTTGAGATTTTGCATTGAAAAAAATCCTAACTATGACTACCTACTGGCGACCACCAGTAGGTAATATATATATATATATATATATATATATATTCACTGAAAAAACCATAGGTTATAGTCGATATATAGTTAGGAATTTGCATTTACAAAACCTTGAAAATTCAATGAAAAAACCATTGGTTTTAGGCCATATATAGTTAGGGATTTGCATTTACAAAACCTTATTTTACTCGCATAAAACCATTGAAATTCCATATATAGTTAGATGCGCTAACTATATATCGCACACCCGCAATCCACTGCTGATGATGTCACATATTACATCATTCATGACATGGTGGGTTCTAAGGTGATTTTACCATGTGAAAAAGCCTTCTGCTGTGATATCATGAATCATGTTTGAAAGAAAACTATTATCTCATGCTTTTCCCACAGTGGTTTGGAAGGGGATCTATAAGCTAAACTGAAAGCATATTTTCTGTAAATTCACATTATCTTTCTCAGTCATGCGAGAATGAAGTCTGACATTCTCAATAAAACATACACATCCAACAAGGACAGAGACTGTCAGTTGATTCCTTTGAGTTCTACTGCAGCCTCCTAGAGTGTTCTAAAGAACAACTAGAGCGCTAACAGTCCTACTTATTACAAAGGTATAGCACACCTGAAGCCATCTTGATTGGAATAAAGTGGTAACTCTTAAAACATTTAATTTAAAAGGGAATAAAATGAGGGGGTATATTTTGCCATAGAAAGTATTATTAGTGCTGCAAAAAGAAAAATTAGGGCACATTTTGAGTGACTTCTCAAATCCTCTTCTATTTCATGAAAAAATTCTGACATGCAGTCTCCCAAGATGGCCACCAGAGACAAAAGAGCCTAAATGTAGCCCAAAATCACCCAGATGTAGCCCAAGTATAGCCCAATGACAGAATGTCCCAGAGTGTTCTAAAGAACAACTAGAGCGCTAACAGTCCTACTTATTACAAAGGTATGGCACACCTGAAGCCATCTTGATTGGAATAAAGTGGTAACTCTTAAAACATTTAATTTAAAAAGGAACAAAATAAGGGGTATATTTTGCCTAAGAAAGTATGATTAGTGCTGCAGAAAGAAAAATTAGGGCACATTTTGAGTGACTTCTCAAATCCTCTTCTATTTCATTAAAAAAATTCTGACATGCAGACTGAAACATGCACTTTCAATACCAGCAGCCGACTTCCCTGGTGAGCAGTAGCTTTACTGCAGTGATCTAATGAGCAACTAGAGTGCTAACATTCAGAATTTATGGCAAATGTGTGACACATCTGAATGCCTTCTTGATGGAACCAAAGTAAACAAGCATTGAAAATGCAATAGATCTCGCCCTCGTTTAAGTTAAAGCCATTCTATTTGTAATGAGGTGGCTTTTTAGCTTTGCTTTTATTAGTGGTTTTTAAACTTTCATGTAAATAACATGCATATGTATGCATATATGTATATGTATGCATGCATTATATTTGTATTTATATAGATATACAGATTATATATATTTTTATATATGTATGTATATATATACACATACATATATATAAATGCATATGCATATACATATGTGTATATGTGTGCGTGTAGAGAGAGGTAGAGAGGTAGAGGTGTAGAGGTAGAGAGGTAGAGGTAGAGAGGTAGCGGTAGAGTGGTAGAGACTAGTAGAGAGAGAAGTAGAAAGAGGTAGAGAGGTATTATATTTGTATTTATATAGAAATACAGATAATATATATGTTTATATATGTCTGTATATATATATATATATATATATATATATATATATATAGATATATATATATATATACATATATATATATATATATATCTATATATATATATATATATATATATATATATATATATATATATATATATATATATATCACAACACAAGGTTGAGCCCTCAGTGGGAAACAGCAACACAGTCGGAAATTTGAATCCATTTCATTCAGGATCAGATGCAGCATGAGACGCACTCCGGCACAGGCATCTCTCCTGTTCCTTGCCAAACCGGTTTCGGGATCGTCCTCCCTTTATCAATGGCAGCTGTTCACATTGAAGAACCTGACGTGCACTTTCATACTTGAGAGCCTGCCCATGTGGGCGTGTCCAAACGGAATTGTGGTTCTCGTAGTGCTTATGATAATACCTCAGGTGAGTAGGTTCTGCTTGGCAGCAAAGTTAATATTAAAAGTTTTAAAACCCATGTGGGCTGATGCGTTGTGGCGTTGCGCATCCAGCTGTGTTTAGTCATCTGGTCACAGGACTCCGACCTCCCGTGGAGATGACACAGGTTTGTGCCATCACGTGTCCGCCCTGGAGTGGCATACTTCATTCCCGTGGCTGGACTCCAGCCGCAAAACATCACAACACAAGGTTGAGCCCTCAGTGGGAAACAGCAACACAGTCGGAAATTTGAATCCATTTCATTCAGGATCAGATGCAGCATGAGACGCACTCCGGCACAGGCATCTCTCCTGTTCCTTGCCAAACCGGTTTCGGGATCGTCCTCCCTTTATCAATGGCAGCTGTTCACATTGAAGAACCTGACGTGCACTTTCATACTTGAGAGCCTGCCCATGTGGGCGTGTCCAAACGGAATTGTGGTTCTCGTAGTGCTTATGATAATACCTCAGGTGAGTAGGTTCTGCTTGGCAGCAAAGTTAATATTAAAAGTTTTAAAACCCATGTGGGCTGATGCGTTGTGGCGTTGCGCATCCTGCTGTGTTTAGTCATCTGGTCACAGGACTCCGACCTCCCGTGGAGATGACACAGGTTTGTGCCATCACGTGTCCGCCCTGGAGTGGCATACTTCATTCCCGTGGCTGGACTCCAGCCGCAAAACATCACAACACAAGGTTGAGCCCTCAGTGGGAAACAGCAACACAGTCTGAAATTTGAATCCATTTCATTCAGGATCAGATGCAGCATGAGACGCACTCCAGCACAGGCATCTCTCCTGTTCCTTGCCAAACCGGTTTCGAGATCGTCCTCCCTTTATCAATGGCAGCTGTTCACATTGAAGAACCTGACGTGCACTTTCATACTTGAGAGCCTGCCCATGTGGGCGTGTCCAAACGGAATTGTGGTTCTCGTACACATACATATATATAAATGCATATGCATATATATGCATATATATGTGTATATGTGTGCGTGTAGAGAGAGGTAGAGAGGTAGAGGTGTAGAGGTAGAGAGGTAGCGGTAGAGAGGTAGCGGTAGAGAGGTAGAGACTGGTAGAGAGATAAGTAGAAAGAGGTAGAGAGGTAGAGAGTAGAGAGTGAGTAATAGAGAGTAGAGAGTGAGTAGTAGAGAGTAGTAGAGAGCAGTAGAGAGAGTAGCAGAGAGTGAGAAGTAGAGAGTAGTAGAGTGAATAGTAGAGTGAGTAGTAGAGAGTGAGTAGTAGAGTAGTAGAGAGTAAGTAGTAGAGTGAGTAGTAGAGAGCAGTAGATAGTGAGTAGTAGAGTAGTAAAGAGCGAGTAGTAGAGAGTAGAAGAGAGTGAGTAGTAGAGAGTGAGTAGTATGGAGTGAGTAGTAGAGAGTAGAAGAGAGTGAGTAGCAGGGAGAAAGAATAGTAGAGAGTAGTAGAGAGTGAGTAGTAGAGTGAGTAGTAGATACTAGTAGAGAGAGAGTAGTAGAGAGTGAGTAGTAGACAGTAGTAGAGAGTGAGTAGTAGAGTGAGTAGTAGAGAGTGAGTAGTAGAGAGAGAGTAGTAGAGAGTGAGTAGTAGAGAGTAGTAGACATTGAGAAGTAGAGAGTGAGTAGTAGAGAGTAGTAGAGAGTGAGTAGTAGAGAGAGAGTAGTAGAGCGTGAGTAGTAGAGAGTAGAGAGTAGTAGAGAGTGAGTAGTAGAGAGTAGTAGGTAGTGAGTAGTAGGGAGTGAGTAGTAGAGGGAGAGTAGTAAAGAGTAGTAGAGTAGTAGAAAATGAGTAGTAGAGAGTGAGTATTAGAGAGTAGTGGAGAGTAGTGGAGTAGGAGAGAGTAAGTAGTAGAGAGCAGTGGAGAGTGAGTAGTAGAGAGTGAGTAGTAGAGTAGTAGAGAGTAAGTAGTAGAGTGAGTAGTAGAGAGCAGTAGAGAGTGAGTAGTAGAGAGTAGTAAAGAGTGAGTAGTAGAGGGTGAGTAGTAGAGAGTAGTAGAGAGGGAGTAGCAGAGAGAGAGAGAATAGTAGAGAGTAGTAGAGAGTGAGTAGTAGAGTGAGTAGTAGAGACTAGTAGAGAGCGAGTAGTAGAGAGTGAGTAGTAGACAGCAGTAGAGAGTGAGTAGAAGAGTGAGTAGTAGAGAGTGAGTAGTAAAGAGAGAGTAGTAGAGCATGAGTAGTAGAGAGTAGTAGAGAGTGAGAGTAGAAGAGAGTGAGTAGTAGAGAGTGAGGGCACAGCACCACTTGCACAATAAGTCCAATCAAATCATATCACTTAGAGTCCTTATTGAAGCACTGAATCTTGGTGTATATTCAAATGCTTTTATTTTCCCTAAGTTTATGTACCAAAGCCAGCCGAAACGTTTCGTTCTGTACAACAGAACTTCTTCAGGGCGTTCTTATTTCCTTCAAGTTATGTCGGTATCCTGTTGTCATATAACTAGATATTTCTTCCAAATGTTAGAAGGGACGCAAGTACATTCTTATTCAAAGTGACTAGGTATTAATTTTACCCACACAATTCGGGCAGACTTGAGTAATTTATAGCATCCTCAAAGTCAGTCTTTCAAAAATTCCAAAGTATAGGACATGATAATCCAAATCCAAATGTTTCTCAGGAAAAGTAATTTTCAATCATTCGGAATATCGGTGATTGGGCGGATATGACCCAGGGACCACCAGTATGCAAGGGGAATTAGTCCCCCCTCTGCAAACGCGCCAGTGGCCTGCGTTGCAGAGAGGTGTAAAAAGGGGCATAGCCTCATTACACCTCTGTGCAATGCAGCTCCCTGGCACATACTGGAGGTTCCAGGTGGGCTAGTTGGCCCCCAGGGACCCCTAGTATGCAAGGGGTATTAGTTCCCACTCTTCAAACATGCACGGGTGCTGAGTTACAGAGAGGTGTAAAAAAGGGTGTGGCCTCATTACACCTCTCTGCAATGCAGCCCCCTGGCGCATAGTTGGTCCCCAGGGATCCCCAGTATACAAGGGGAATTAGTTCCCCCTCTGCAAACGCGGCAGGGGGCTGCGTTGCAGAGAGGTGTAACAAGGGGCATAGCCTCATTACACCTCTGCAATGCAGCCCCCTGGCGCATACTGGAGGTTCCAGGTGGGCTAGTTGGCCCCCAGGGGCCCCCAGTATGCAAGGGAATTAGTTCCCCCTCTTCAAACATGCACGGGGGCTGCGTTGCAGAGAGGTGTACAAAGGGGCGTGGCTTCTTTACACCTCTCTGCAATGCAGTCCCCTGGCGCCTACTGGAGATTCCTGGTGGGCTTTCAGGTCTTATATAGTTAGGAATTAGCATTAAAAAACCTTTGAAAATCACTGAAAAAAACATAGGTTTTAGGCCTTATATAGTTAGGAATAAGCATTTAGAAAACCTTGCAAATTCACTGAAAAAACCATAGGTTTCAGGCCATATATAGTTAGGAATTAGAATTTAAAAAACCTTTGAAATTCACTGAAAAAACCATAGGTTTCAGGCCTTATATAGTTAGGAATTAGCATTTAAAAAACCGTTAAAATTCACTCAAAAACCTATACGTTTTAGGGGTGTTATAGTTAGCTGGACATTTCACTCATACAAAACCATTGAAATTGCTCCTATTTAGTTAGTTGTACTAACTATATTGCGTGCACCCGCAATCCACTGCTGATGATGTCACATATTACATCATTCATGACAAGGTCAGTGACATCACTGATGACATCTCAAATGACATCACTGATGACATCACTGAAAAAACCATAGGTTTGACACCAGTTATAGTTAGCTGGAAATTTTTCACTGACATAAAACCATTGAAATTCCCACGTTATAGTTAATTGGACTCACTATAACTTGCGCGCCTGCAATGCACTGCTGATGACGTCACATATTACATCACTCATGACCTGGTCAGTGACATCACTCATGACATCACTGATGACACCATCCAGTGAATGTGTGTCTTTCTGAAAAATAAATATGTTTATATATGTATATGTAAAGGTCGATGGAAGAATAAATGTTTAAATAAGTGTCTAAAAGGATGTTTTTTAAAAAAAATGATTGGTTAACTGGCTTATTAAGTTTATCTTAGTGAATACGTATATTAGCGAGTAATGTTTAAATATTTAAATATATGTATCAGTGTTTCACTTTGTGTATAAGTGGCTGCATGGGTTGGTGAGTAGCTACATGTGTGTATATATGGGTTATTAGATGTTTTTTAATATCAGTATGAGTGTCTGTATGGTTTGGTGGGGGTATTACTTAGCACATAGATGCATCAATGACTGACTCACTGTTTGTATGTGTTTTGAAGACAGCATATGTGCAGGACTGTATGCGTGGATGAGTCCAACTAACTATAACGTGGAAATTTCAATGGTTTTATGTCAGTAAAATTTCCAGCTAACTATAACTGGTGTCAAACCTATGGTTTTTTCAGTGAATATATAGTTAGGATTAGCTACCATAGGAAATCCGCAACATTCTATTGGGAATAACTTTGGTGCCGGTTGAGGAATGTGGATGTAATTTTCCAAAATTTTGGCCAGCTCCGCTCCTTCCCTGAAAGGTTCCGGGGGATTCGTGAAGTGGGGGCTGAGAAAAAAGGGGGGTCCCAAAACGTGTTTTCCCCATGTTAATTTCCATAGGACGGTCTGACAAGTCTACAGCACGAACCGCTGAATGGAATAACACCAAACTTTGCAAAATTGTAGGGACTGGTACGCAGATGTGCCTTTGCTATGTTTGGTGAAAATTGTTCCAGTGGTTTTTATGAAAATTAACTTACTTCAAAAACACATAAATATCTGGGCGGAGCCTAACCACACATCTGATCTGATTGGCTGTCAGCACTTCATCCAAGAAGTGTTGGCAGCCATCTTGGGACCAATATACATGATAGCACCTCATTAAAAAGCATTGTAGTTAATAGAGGGTTTTAGGACTTTAGTTACATTATAAATCATTTGTTGATGGTACCATACTCATTTTAGGAATTGTGGTGTGTTCTAAGGTGATTTTACCATATGAAAAAGCCTTCTGCTGTGATATCATGAACCATGTTTGAAAGAAAACTATTATCTCATGCTTTTCCCACAGTGGTTTGGAAGGGGATCTATAAGCTAAACTGAAAGCATATTTTCTGTAAATTCACATTATCTTTCTCAGTCATGTGAGAATGAAGTCTAACATTCTCAGTAAAACATGTACATCCAACAAGGACAGAGACTGTCAGTTGATTCCTTTGTGTTCTACTGCAGCCTCCTAGAGTGTTCTAAAGAACAACTAGAGCGCTAACAGTCCTACTTATTACAAAGGTATGGCACACCTGAAGCCATCTTGATTGGAATAAAGTGGTAACTCTTAAAACATTTAATTTCAAAAGGAACAAAATGAGGGGGTATATTTTGCCATAGAAAGTATGATTTGTGCTGCAGAAAGAAAAATTAGGACACATTTTGAGTGACTTCTCAAATCCTCTTCAATTTCATTAAAAAATTCAAACATGCAGTCTCCCAAGATGGCCACCAGAGACAAAAGAGCCTAAATGTAGCCCAAATATCACCCAGATGTAGCCCAAGTATAGCCCAATGACACAATGTCCCAGAGTGTTCTAAAGAAGAACTAGAGCGCTTCTTGCAGGAACTGCCTTGAGCCTTCCTCCTCTTCCTCCTCCTCCTCCTCCTCTTCTTCTTGACCACCAATGTGATCTTCTGGTGGTCTTTTTGATGGTGGTGGGGGTGTGGCAGATGCTCCAGCTGCTGCTGCTAATGTAGCCATTTTTAAGTAGAATATATTAGAGACAGATCTCAAAACAGGTCTTCCTCAGTCAAAGGACAAAGTCAGAATAAAGAAAAAAGGAGGGGGCTTTCATCATTTTGAAAAAAAAACTGTTCTGGACCAATGAGAAGTGTTATTTTCAAGTCACATGACCAGGGCTTTCATCATTTGGAAACCAAAAGTGTTGTTAACCAATGAAAAGTGTTATTTTCAAGTCACATGAGCAGGGCTTTCATCATTTTGAAACCAAAAGTGTTGTGAACCAATGAAAAGTGTTATTTTCAGGTCACATGACCCGATGCGCTTACACTACGCGACCTGGGTGCGCCCCGGTCGCACTGCGGGTCGCGCCCCAGGTTGCGTAGCGTAAGCGTGTCGGAACGTTTTGCGATCGTATGCGCATGCGTGCTTCCGGGTGCGCTTACGCTGTGCGTCATATGACGCATCACGCGGCTACGCGATACGTCACAAACAGTTCTTTTCAGAACTACCTCCCATTTATATAAAATGACTTAAATTTTTAAACTCTGCCATTTTCTTTTCTCCCCGGTGCGCTCCCCGGTGCGCTCCCCGGTGCACGTACCGGGCGCTCCCCCCGCGCAAATCGAAAATCCTAACTATAACTACCTACTGGCGACCGCCAGTAGGTTATATATATATATATATATATATATATATATATATATATATATATATATATATATATATATATATATATATATATATATATATATATATATATATATTTCTCACAAGGTGCCCTAAAGCATCGGGAGGGCACTCAACGGCATTCTCTGTAATAACAGCCTCGCTGCAACTCGCCTGTCATTCCCCAACAGTTTAACTGAAGCTGACACGTTTCAACGCATTCCGCCCCTTCTTCTTGGGCTGACAAGGAATCCCAGCAAACTTCACCTTTTTTAATCCTTTATTTAGTGCAGTACCATTCGTGGGCGTGGCCTACTTAGGCCTGATCGAATGCTGGGACAAGTAGTCCAAAATGGTGAACAGTTCGTTATTTCCTTAGTAGGTGCAGTGTCCAATGTCAATAATTTAAAACCAATTGATTCCTTTGTAGGATGGGGTTTTTTGCAGATGAGTTTTCTTTAAGCTTGAAAACGCCGTGCTTAGTGATTAGGAAGGGATCCAAATCACAGCCTTTACATTTAGTTGGTGAAAGTCGTGCTCAATTCCCGCGGCAAGGGCTGCCGCGTACATTATTTCTCACAAGGTGCCCTAAAGCATCGGGAGGGCACTCAACTGCATTCTCTGTAATAACAGCCTCACTGCAACTCGCCTGTCATTCCCCTACAGTTAAACTGAAGCTGACGCGTTTTGAGGCATTCCGCCCCTTCTTCTTGGGCTGACAAGGAATCACTGCAAACTTCACCTTTTTTAATCCTTTATTTAGTGCAGTACCATTCGTGGGCGTGGCCTACTTAGGCCTGATGGAATGCTGGGACAAGTAGTCCAAAATGGTGAACAGTTCGTTATTTCCTTAGTAGGTGCAGTGTCCAATGTCAATAATTTAAAAGCAATTGATTCCTTTGTAGGATGTTTTTGCAGATGAGTTTTATTTAAGGTTGAAAACGCTGTGCTTCGTGATTAGGAAGGGTTCCAAATCACAGCCTTTACATTCAGTTGGTGAAAGTGGTTCTCAATCCCCGCGGCAAGGGCTGCCGCGTACATTATTTCTCACAAGGTGCACTAAAGCATCGGGAGGGTACTCAGCGGCATTCTCTGTAATAACAGCCTCGCTGCAACTCGCCTGTCATTCCCCAACAGTTTAACTGAAGCCGATGCGTTTCGAGGCATTCCGCCCCTTCTTCTTGGGCTGACAAGGAATCACTGCAAACTTCACCTTTTTTAATCCTTTATTTAGTGCAGTACCATTCGTGGGCGTGGCCTACTTAGGCCTGATGGAATGCTGAGACAAGTAGTCCAAAATGGTGAACAGTTCGTTATTTCCTTAGTAGGTGCAGTGTCCAATGTCAATAATTTAAAACTAATTGATTCCTTTGTAGGATGAGTTTTTTTGCAGATGAGTTTTCTTTAAGCTTGAAAACGCCGTGCTTCGTGATTAGGAAGGGTTCCAAATTGCAGCCTTTACATTCAGTTGGTGAAAGTGGTGCTCAATCCCCGCGGCAAGGGCTGCTGTGTACATTATTTCTCACAAGGTGCCCTAAAGCATCGGGAGGGCACTCAACGGAATTCTCTGTAATAACAGTCTCGCTGCAACTCGCCTGTCATTCCCCAACAGTTTAACTGAAGCCGCCGCGTTTCGGTTTATATACGAACACAATGCAATACAATGTGAATGTTATACCATTCCAAAATGGCGATAGTTTAGTTCACTAGAGAACAGTGCTCCAATGCTCATGTCCGTTTTTCATGTTCACAGTCGAATCACAATGTAAACATAAAAGATGTATTCTGACGGGTGCAATTTGTGTGATCAAGCACTTCGTGGGGTGCGAAACACGTCACGTAGATTTATGATGGAATAAATCTTCTATTTTGGACTATTCTGTGGATTGTGGTCTGTATGCCTTTTGCCCGAGTGCTCGTGAGGAATGCCGTTTTTTGAATTTATATATATATATATATATATATATATATATATATATAAATATATATATATATATATATATATATATATATATATATATATATATATATATATATATATATATATTATCACAGGATCTCCCCGGTCCCGGGGAGGAATGGAGTCGCTGAAAGACGGCACTGACACGCTTCTTTCAATAAAGGTGATTTATTTCATCAATCCATGTGGGGGATTTAGCAACAAAAAGAAACCAACGCGTTTCGACAGCGTCCGCTGTCTTGATCACGGTCAGTTAGGGAAGTGAGGCTTGCAGTTTTATGAAACAAACAAAACAATTTGGTTACACCCCTTTGGCCACAGGCAACACCCATACATTTGGGTGTTGTGGGATATGTAGTCCTCATGCAAATCATATTACTTTTTCCCGTGAAAGTTTTTGGGATACATGTCATTTGTACATTTAAACATCTCAATTGTTATTTAATTTAGTTCTGTCCACATTTAAATTAATGGTTTAAGGGAATGCATGTTATTTGTACATTTCAATTGCTGTTCAATTTAGTTCCGTCCACATTTCTTTTAACAGTGGCAATGCATTTTGGTATTATGAGTGTCATGAGAAACCCGTGCATTTTATGGTCCCGCCCTCCAGTGGGCTTGGGCTGTGCAACTGATGACTGAGTTGGTAATCATTTAAGGCCCACTATTGCTAGACTTTTGGCATATTACCCAACCTATGACCTACATTTTGTGTGTTGGTAATTAGGCATAACATTTCATATGGGTCCTTTTATTTATACCATAGGGCGTGCAGCTACAGTCCTTTGGTCTTAATGTTTGGGTTCTCATTAGCATGATACTGCCCTCTGGTGGGCTGATCAGTCCATTGAAACAGCAGTTTGTTTCATCTGTAAGCATGGTTCAAGTGAAAAATTAGGTGAAGTAGTGAAAAATCAAAATAAATGGGTTAAAATTGTTCATGGTCTGCGGGAAGTTGATAGAGACTTGTTTAATTAAAGATGTATGTATAGTTCTTCCGACTGATTGAGCCCGAAGGGGGTCATGGTCCTGAAACTCAGGATATGTTTCGATTCTTTTCGTCGGAGTTCCTTCTCATTGTGTCCACCCCTTGTTGAGAGGCTTAAGGTTTCAATGCCCCAGAAACGTAGTTTCTTCCAATCTCCTTCGTGATTCTGCTCCATGTGTTTTGCAACAGCGTTGCTTCTGTCCTTGTGTACAGTGGCTCTGACGTGCTCTAATATACGTTTCTTTAACTCGCAGATTGTGCTGCCTATATATTTGAGCTTGCATGGACATTCAATCATGTACACCGTGTTTTTGCTGTTGCACGTGATGCATTCTTTGATTTTCCCGGTTTTGTTGTTGGGCATTAGTATTTCCGTGGTTGGTTTGGCTATTTCGCAGATCTTGCAATTGTAACATTTTACAAAACCTTTAGTTTGCAGCCATGATTTCTTGTTGGAGGTTTGGAAGTGACTATGAACCAGTTGGTCCTGCAGGGTTTTAGCTCTCCTATATGTTAAGATGGGGTGGTTACCCATTTTTTCTCCTATTACTGGGTCCAATTGTAAAAGCTTCCAATTTCTTCTTAGTATTTGATTCAGTTGTTTGGTCTCTTGACTGTAATCCGTTATGAACCTGATAGGTTCTTCTTGTGTTGGTTCTGAGATCTCTTTTGGTTTTAGGCAATCTTCCCTTGTTTTTGAATTGGCCTTTTCCCAACATAGTTGAGTTGCTCGCTGATTGTATTGTCTCTTGTCAAAGCGTTGCTTGGCGATGTTACTCTGTTTTTGCCATTGTTGCTCCTCACTGCAAATTCTCCTTAAGCGTTAGAATTCCCCATAGGGGATGCTTGTTATGAGTGACTGCTGGTGGAAGCTGGTAGCTTCTAATGTTGAGTTTGTTGCAGTACTTTTGCGATGAAGGGTGGTTTCCATTAGATTGTTTCGTATGTACACTTCCGTGTCTAGGAAAACTGCTGTGTCTTGACTAATGTTGTAGGTGAATTTAATGCCAGGTGTGCTGTTGTTTAAAATCTGAAAGTATTGCAAAAATTTGTCTTTTCCTCCGTCCCACACAATGAACAAGTCATCTATAAATCTTTTCCAGACTTTGATATGTTGTGTGTACGTTTGTAGATTTGAGTCCCATGTCACTGTTTCCTCCCACCAACCCATGGCGGTACAGGCATAATTGGGGCTAAAGGAAAAGCCCATGGCCGCTCCATTCTTTTGTTTGTACATAGTTTCCCCAAACACGAATACATTGTTTTCAAGCAGATATTTAATCATGTCGAGCAGCATGATGTTGTGATGTTGGTAATGGATGTTCCGTTCCTGGAGAGCACATTGGCATGCCTCAAGGCCCATATTATTGTCTATGTTTGTGTATAGTGCAATTACATCCATAGTGATCAGGGTGTAATGTGGTTGCCATTGTATTTGTTTCAAATTGCAAAGGAAGTCCGTGGTGTCTTTTATGTAAGACTTTAGAAGCTTCACATGTGGGCTCAAATAGAAGTCTATGAAGTTAGATATGGGCTCCAGTAATGAACCATTAGCCGACACAATTGGTCTCCCTGGTGGTTTCGTGGCGTTTTTGTGGATCTTCGGCAAAAAATATATGGTGGCTATCTTCGGGAAATCCACTGTCAAATACTTTTTCTCATCAAAGTCTAAGAGTTCTTCTTTTTCCCATTGTGATATTTTTTTGTCCAGTTCTCTCTTGATTTGATCCATTGGATTTTTGTCTATTTTCTCATAATAGTTCAAATTATTCAGTTGTTCCATCGCCTCAGCAATATAAAGTTTTCGGTCCCATAGCACTATGTTCCCGCCTTTGTCGGCCGCTTTGATCTCAAAGGTGTCATTGTTCCGTAATGAGTTTAAGGCTTCCCTTTCACTTTTAGATAGATTATCTTTAGTTTGGTTTTTTATTTTGATGTTATATAGGTCGTGAATTACTGCCTCTTAAAACATGTCAATTTTGTTTCCTGGTGCTAGTTGCGGGTAGAATTTTGATTTTGCTTTGAAACCACTAGTTCCGGCTCCCAGTTGTGGTATGGCTGTTTCTAGACTGATTTCTTGGCCTTGTTGTGCATTTAGATTTAGCACAGTTAAGTATGCTTCCGACTCTTTTGCAAGCAGTATCGATGTTGGTTTGGGCTGATTTTTGGTGATTTTGGGTTTATTTTTTCTCTCCGCGAAGAACTTAGCAAGCTTAATTTTTCGTATATATAGGTACAGGTCAATTCTTGTTTGGGCCAGGTTAATGCGTGCTTTGGGACAGAAATTGATGCCTTTCTTTAGTAGGGATATTTCCGCATCAGTAATTTCTTTTCCAGATAGATTGACTATTTGGAGTTCTTCATTTATTTCCCTCTCTTCTGTTTCATAAGTCTGGTTTCTGTGCCCACTTTTTCGCTTGTAACCGTTTCTCCGTCGGCCCCTCCTTGTGTGGATCTGTTGAATCTTGGTTGCCAACCTCTGCCTCTGCCCCTGGCTCGACCGCGTGTATTTCTCTGCGCCCCGTGGTTCTGTTCCCATCTTTGTTGCGATAGAACAAGGCGCATGTCTCCTAAAAAAACCCTCTGTCCGGGGTCTAGATTTGTGTCATCTTCGCTTAAATCTGCTGATGTTAGGGATGCCATGCTTGAGGAGGAGCTGGCAATATTGGTTTTGGATGGTCTGAATGAATCATATTTTCGTGCAAATGTAAATATGCGACCTTGCGCATAATCATTAGCGTCCCTTTCGAATTTGGTTTGTTTTCTTTGCCTGACCTCTTCTTCATGTTTTTCAATTTGCTTGTTTAAGTCTTCTTTAAATTTGGTCATTTCTGTATTTAATTTGATTGAGTCCAGCTCTTTCTCTACTGTTCGCAGTTGTTCTTTTATTTTTTCTAGAGCTATTTCGATGTGTTTAACAAGAATTTTTATCAATCCCAGGGAAGAGTTTAGCGTGTGTTCACCCCACTCTTGAAGTAGTTCATTGGTGACATCCTGTTGGCTTGGCATTATTAGTATTCGTAGCCCACGGGGCACTCTTTCTACTTCAAGATACTGTTGCAATGAAATCAGTTCCCAGGATTTGTTTATTTCTTTTCTATTTAGCTTCTCCCATAGTCGGAGTTTATCCTTTATGTCATTCTTTTCTTGGTCCTTATGGCTCTCTGCTGGTTTGGCCTTATCTTGTTTGTTGAACATGGTACCAATGAGTTCTTTTCTCTTAGCTTCCCGCTTATCCATTGTGAATTTTCGTATTTTTGTTGTTTGTATTCCCCCACTTTTGAGTATTAGTGTCAATTCGTTTGTTTTGATAGCGAGTCCGTCTTGTTTAATATCGACCTTTACTGCTTGTGCTATTAGTATCACAGTTTGTTTTATGCCCACGATTGGGTAAGTAAATGGATTTGTCAGAATCCCAGAGCACTTTGGCAGTTTTTGGCAGATTTCAACCCACGTAGCCGGGTTAGCGCAATGCTGTGTTAATCTGGGTTGAAATCTGCCAAAAACTGCCAAAGTGCTCTGGGATTCTGACAAATCCATTTACTTACCCAATCGTGGGCATAAAACAAACTGTGATTCTAATGGGGGAATACAAACAACAAAAATACGAAAATTCACAATAAGGCCAAACCAGCAGAGAGCCATAAGGACCAAGAAAAGAATGACATAAAGGATAAACTCCGACTATGGGAGAAGCTAAATAAAAAAGAAATAAACAAATCCTGGGAACTGATTTCATTGCAACAGTATCTGGAAGTAGAAAGAGTGCCCCGTGGGCTACGAATACTAATAATGCCAAGCCAACAGGATGTCACCAATGAACTACTTCAAGAGTGGGGTGAACACACGCTAAACTCTTCCCTAGGATTGATAAAAATTCTTGTTAAACACATCGAAATAGCTCTAGAAAAAATAAAAGAACAACTGCGAACAGTAGAGAAAGAGCTGGACTCAATCAAATTAAATACAGAAATGACCAAATTTAAAGAAGACTTAAACAAGCAAATTGAAAAACATGAAGAAGAGGTCAGGCAAAGAAAACAAACCAAATTCGAAAGGGACGCTAATGATTATGCGCAAGGTCGCATATTTACATTTGCACGAAAATATGATTCATTCAGACCATCCAAAACCAATATTGCCAGCTCCTCCTCAAGCATGGCATCCCTAACATCAGCAGATTTAAGCGAAGATGACACAAATCTAGACCCCGGACAGAGGGTTTTTTTAGGAGACATGCGCCTTGTTCTATCGCAACAAAGATGGGAACAGAACCACGGGGCGCAGAGAAATACACGCGGTCGAGCCAGGGGCAGAGGCAGAGGTTGGCAACCAAGATTCAACAGATCCACACAAGGAGGGGCCGACGGAGAAACGGTTACAAGCGAAAAAGTGGGCACAGAAACCAGACTTATGAAACAGAAGAGAGGGAAATAAATGAAGAACTCCAAATAGTCAATCTATCTGGAAAAGAAATTACTGATGCGGAAATATCCCTACTAAAGAAAGGCATCAATTTCTGTCCCAAAGCACGCATTAACCTGGCCCAAACAAGAATTGACCTGTACCTATATATACGAAAAATTAAGCTTGCTAAGTTCTTCGCGGAGAGAAAAAATAAACCCAAAATCACCAAAAATCAGCCCAAACCAACATCGATACTGCTTGCAAAAGAGTCGGAAGCATACTTAACTGTGATAAATCTAAATGCACAACAAGGCCAAGAAATCAGTCTAGAAACAGCCATACCACAACTGGGAGCCGGAACTAGTGGTTTCAAAGCAAAATCAAAATTTTACCTGCAACTAGCACCAGGAAACAAAATTGACATGTTTCAAGAGGCAGTAATTCACGACCTATATAACATCAAAATAAAAAACCAAACTAAAGATAATCTATCTAAAAGTGATAGGGAAGCCTTAAACTCATTACGGAACAATGACACCTTTGAGATCAAAGCGGCCGACAAAGGCGGGAACATAGTGCTATGGGACCGAAAACTTTATATTGCTGAGGCGATGGAACAACTGAATAATTTGAACTATTATGAGAAAATAGACAAAAATCCAATGGATCAAATCAAGAGAGAACTGGACAAAAAAATATCACAATGGGAAAAAGAAGAACTCTTAGACTTTGATGAGAAAAAGTATTTGACAGTGGATTTCCCGAAGATAGCCACCATATATTTTTTTCCGAAGATCCACAAAAACGCCACGAAACCACCAGGGAGACCAATTGTGTCGGCTAATGGTTCATTACTGGAGCCCATATCTAACTTCATAGACTTCTATTTGAGCCCACATGTGAAGCTTCTAAAGTCTTACATAAAAGACACCACGGACTTCCTTTGCAATTTGAAACAAATACAATGGCAACCACATTACACCCTGATCACTATGGATGTAATTGCACTATACACAAACATAGACAATAATATGGGCCTTGAGGCATGCCAATGTGCTCTCCAGGAACGGAACATCCATTACCAACATCACAACATCATGCTGCTCGACATGATTAAATATCTGCTTGAAAACAATGTATTTGTGTTTGGGGAAACTATGTACAAACAAAAGAATGGAGCGGCCATGGGCTTTTTCTTTAGCCCCAATTATGCCTGTACCGCCATGGGTTGGTGGGAGGAAACAGTGGCATGGGACTCAAATCTACAAACGTACACACAACATATCAAAGTCTGGAAAAGATTTATAGATGACTTGTTCATTGTGTGGGACGGAGGAAAAGACACATTTTTGCAATACTTTCAGATTTTAAACAACAGCACACCTGGCATTAAATTCACCTACAACATTAGTCAAGACACAGCAGTTTTCCTAGACACGGAAGTGTACATACGAAACAATCTAATGGAAACCACCCTTCATCGCAAAAGTACTGCAACAAACTCAACATTAGAAGCTACCAGCTTCCACCAGCAGTCACTCATAACAAGCATCCCCTATGGGGAATTCTTACGCTTAAGGAGAATTTGCAGTGAGGAGCAACAATGGCAAAAACAGAGTAACATCGCCAAGCAACGCTTTGACAAGAGACAATACAATCAGCGAGCAACTCAACTATGTTGGGAAAAGGCCAATTCAAAAACAAGGGAAGATTGCCTAAAACCAAAAGAGATCTCAGAACCAACACAAGAAGAACCTATCAGGTTCATAACGGATTACAGTCAAGAGACCAAACAACTGAATCAAATACTAAGAAGAAATTGGAAGCTTTTACAATTGGACCCAGTAATAGGAGAAAAAATGGGTAACCACCCCATCTTAACATATAGGAGAGCTAAAAACCTGCAGGACCAACTGGTTCATAGTCACTTCCAAACCTCCAACAAGAAATCATGGCTGCAAACTAAAGGTTTTGTAAAATGTTACAATTGCAAGATCTGCGAAATAGCCAAACCAACCACGGAAATACTAATGCCCAACAACAAAACCGGGAAAATCAAAGAATGCATCACGTGCAACAGCAAAAACACGGTGTACATGATTGAATGTCCATGCAAGCTCAAATATATAGACAGCACAATCTGCGAGTTAAAGAAACGTATATTAGAGCACGTCAGAGCCACTGTACACAAGGACAGAAGCAACGCTGTTGCAAAACACATGGAGCAGAATCACGAAGGAGATTGGAAGAAACTACGTTTCTGGGGCATTGAAACCTTAAGCCTCTCAACAAGGGGTGGACACAATGAGAAGGAACTCCGAAGAAAAGAATCGAAACATATCCTGAGTTTCAGGACCATGACCCCCTTCGGGCTCAATCAGTCGGAAGAACTATACATACATCTTTAATTAAACAAGTCTCTATCAACTTCCCGCAGACCATGAACAATTTTAACCCATTTATTTTGATTTTTCACTACTTCACCAAATTTTTCACTTGAACCATGCTTACAGATGAAACAAACTGCTGTTTCAATGGACTGATCAGCCCACCAGAGGGCAGTATCATGCTAATGAGAACCCAAACATTAAGACCAAAGGACTGTAGCCGCACGCCCTATGGTATAAATAAATGGACCCATATGAAATGTTATGCCTAATTACCAACACACAAAATGTAGGTCATAGGTTGGGTAATATGCCAAAAGTCTAGCAATAGTGGGCCTTAAATGATTACCAACTCAGTCATCAGTGGCACAGCCCAAGCCCACTGGAGGGCGGGACCATAAAATGCACGGGTTTCTCATGACACTCATAATACCAAAATGCATCGCCACTGTTAAAAGAAATGTGGACGGAACTAAATTGAACAGCAATTGAAATGTACAAATAACATGCATCCCCTTAAACCATTAATTTAAATGTGGACAGAACTAAATTAAATAACAATTGAGATGTTTAAATGTACAAATGACATGTATCCCAAAAACTTTCATGGGAAAAAGTAATATGATTTGCATGAGGACTACATATCCCACAACACCCAAATGTATGGGTGTTGCCTGTGGCCAAAGGGGTGTAACCAAATTGTTTTGTTTGTTTCATAAAACTGCAAGCCTCACTTCCCTAACTGACCGTGATCAAGACAGCGGACGCTGTCGAAACGCGTTGGTTTCTTTTTGTTGCTAAATCCCCCACATGGATTGATGAAATAAATCACCTTTATTGAAAGAAGCGTGTCAGTGCCGTCTTTCAGCGACTCCATTCCTCCCCGGGACCGGGGAGATCCTGTGATAATTTGCAGCGGTTGGCTCAACCGCAGGAGCAACGCGACCGAGAATCAAGGAGCGCCTAGCGAAGGGAAAGTGAGCCAAGCGGTGGAATATATATATATATATATATATATATATATATATATATATATATATATATATATATATATATATATATATATATATATATATATATATATATATATATATATATATATATATATATATATATATATTCACAGAAAAAACCATAGGTTATAGTGGATATATAGTTAGGAATTTGCATTTACAAAACCTTGAAAATTCAATGAAAAAACCATAGGTTATAGGCCATATATAGTTAGGAATTAGCATTTACAAAACCTTATTTTACTCGCATAAAACCATTGAAATTCCATATATAGTTAGCTAACTATAAGCGCTAACTATATATCGCGCACCCGCAATCCACTGCTGATGATGTCACATATTACATCATTCATGACATGGTCAGTGACATCACTGATGACATCACTGATCAAAACAACCAGTGATTGTATGTGTCTGTAAAGTTTAAATATGTTTCACATATTGAAGAATGAGTGGATGTATAAGTGTCTGGATGAAGAATTTAGTAGGTGCATGACTGACTGTATGAGTGAGTGATTAAATGTGTCTCACTGAGTACATGGGTTAGTGACTAAACTGTCTTAATTCGTGCATCAGTATGTTTGATGTTGTGTAAGCTGCTGCATGTGTTGATCAGTAGCTATAAGAGTGGCCATATGGGTTATTGATTGGTTGCCCAAATATTTGAATGGGAGGCTGAGTGTGTGTGTGGGTGGCTGGGAGGTGCGTGACTCTGTGCATAGATGTGTAAGCAGTTGATTCACTAGGAGTATGAGTTCAAGAGTGCATGTGGAAACAGCTATATGGGCGGTTGACTGTGCATGGGTGTGTTGGTGAGTGAATGGATTTCTCATTGCTACATGTGCAAGTAAGTACGTATGTAAAACACAATACATGTGAGAGTTGAGATATATAAATAACTGAACATAAGAGCCAGTGAATGTGTGAGTGGCTGTATCGATCACTGTGAGCTTGTATCAGGGATTATATAAGAGAGTAAATATGTGTTATTATATGTTTGAATAAGTAAGATGTGTATAACTGTATAGTTGAGGTAATGGAGGTGTGATTGATTCTTTGCATGACTGACTAGGTGTGTGAGTAACTCCATGGATGAGTGATAGTCTGTGAGTGTCTGTTTATACTGAGTGTATGTAAGGTTATATTAGAGTCTGAAGAGGTTCATTGTATTATCACATGAGTGATGTGATCAGTGATGACAAATGAGATGTCATCAGTGATGTCATTTGAGTTGTCATCAGTGATGTCATTTGAGATGTCATCATTGATATCATTTGAGTTGTCATCAGTGATGTCATTTGAGATGTCATCAGTGATGTCATCAGTGATGTCACTGACCATGTCATGAATGATGTAATATGTGACATCATCAGCAGTGGATTGCGGGTGCGCGATATATAGTTAGCGCTTATAGTTAGCTAACTATATATGGAATTTCAATGGTTTTATGCGAGTAAAATAAGGTTTTGTAAATGCTAATTCCTAACTATATATGGCCTATAACCTATGGTTTTTTCATTGAATTTTCAAGGTTTTGTAAATGCAAATTCCTAACTATATATCCACTATAACCTATGGTTTTTTCTGTGAATTTCATTGGTTTTTTAATAGCAAATATGAAAAGCTTTAAAATGTCAAGTACGTGATAGATAAAAACATTTTCGTATTTATGCACGCTGATGTGCTTTGAACGCTGCCCCCCCCCTCCCCTCTTTTGCCTTAGTAGTACTCTCTCTTTGCAGATACAGAAGGGTAGTTAACGCAGGCCTTTACCCCCGTTGTAATCCGTCGTACCTCCTTGTCTCTCCATTTGATTGATTGTTGTCCAAGCATTTACTGTTTTAGAATTGGTTCTCTTTGGATCATTCTCTATTTACAAACAAGCACAAAGTCGCAATACTCTGTTTAGTCTTTGCAGATAGTGAAAAATCGTGTAAAAAAATAAAAGTAATCGAGCAAAATCAGTAGGCCACTAATTGGATCTCTTTTTGACCTCGCTAAAATAGAAATATTAGGAACAACCCTTCTTGAGAAATACGAAAATAGTGAGATGAACTGAGCTCCACACCATGAGGGCTGCAAGACAGCTCGGCTCCATCACCCATCCCGCACAAAATAATGACAAACCCTATGCAAATATTAAAAATATAAACAACACACCAGCAAAGAAACAGGGTAAAACATTTTATTAAAAAACTATTTACATAACGTTGGTTTATAAGATGATGTCAGTAGTGGACCGATGTGTGAATAGATCGAAAACAGCACAAGGCTCCAAGATCCAGATAGCAAGCTCCTGGATGTTGGGTGCCATAGTTTAGAGTTCTGAATTTCAGCCTTTATCAATGCCTGTGCTTTGTTGAATCAAAATGGCGGCTTGACACAAAGCTGACTCAAGCGTTGCTACTGATGCTATGCAGACCAAAACTGGTTTTCAGTTTGTACATTTTTCTAGATTTTTCAATCCAAGTTTGGTTGACTTTGTAGAACGATGGCTTCAGATTTTCAACATACGGTGTGGTGGCGCTGACTGGGAGGGGGCGCTTCGCTCCTGCCCCCTCCCCAAGTAAGATTTTCATACGTGAAAGTACGTTAATGGTTTTGGTCCCTGAGATGCTTCGATGTCACTACCATTCTCAAATAGCATAAGTTCTAGATATTGGGTGCCATAGTTAAGAGTTCTGAGCAGCGCTTGTAACACTGTCTGAAGCTTATTTCCACCTACTGCAGCTTCACTATTCTCAAAGTAAGTGAGTGTCGTTTGTGGACCTGACTGCATTAGAAAACAATGTGATATGTTACCTTCCTAAACAGCTTGACGGAGGCCCCTGAGGGGCGCTGTGATGGCCATGGACTCGGAGAAGACGCTTGGCTCCGACACCCTCCCCAAGTCTTATAGCACTGGTGTAGCCTGAGATCGCCCCCGACATAGGCGGCCGGCTCCCGGGGTCCGGCGGTACTTTTTGCCTTTTGTTGACTCTTCAATTCTGGACCTTGTCCCACAATCCGTTTGACCTGAAGACAAGCTGTAGTGGGGCGCCCCTTTATCGTTTTAGTTGCCATTCCGCCCGCTTTTGCTACACTGTGCCTCTTCCGCCATTCAGCTGTTTTCCGCCCGCTCTTGCGACTACAGCGTCTCGCTCACCATGTAGTTGAGATGCGCCCGCTCTTGCGGTGCAGCGATAGGCGGCTGCCACAGGACTCTCAAAATGGCGGCCGTCTCTTCGGTTTTGGGCCTGGTCCACTAAAATGGCCCTGGGACACCTTGGAACTCGGACGCTTGTCTGCTAGGGCTTGGGTCCCATTCTCGAAAAGCGTCCCCTCAGCCGTGAAGATTCTACAAAAGTCTTGGGGGCCTCCGACTCCCGCAGGCTTCTGGTGGGGAGCGGCTGCCATGATTGCTCGTGGAATGGCCACGACGGAGCTACGAGATGGTAGTGGTCTCATGCTGACGCCAGCTTTAGTCTGAAACATCCAGAAACACTGTAGACTACCAATTCGATCAGTTCCGGTAGCGCCCCAACATGACCCGGAAGAGAAGAACTTGCCCTCCCCTCTTTGACTGATGGTTCTTGTTGCCTGTCCCCTCTGTTGTCATTTAACAGAACTTTTTGGACTGCTGAAAGGGGTTGTGTTCTGAACGCTGGTTGGTGGAGACATTTAGACTATATTCTTGACCTACGTTGTCGCGTAATGCGTTTTATGACACGCCGCGTTAGCGCACCCGGAAGTGATCCGAGGCGCGGCGCGTAACGTAAGCATAACAGGTCATGTGACTTGTTAATAAAACTTTTCATTGGTTCATTTTACTTTTGTTAATTTAATGATGAAAAGCTTGGTCATATGACCTAAAAATTACGCTTTTTATTATTTTCGAACAATATTTTTTTTTCAAACATATGTTATAATATTCCAAGCTAATGTACTTTCCCGGAAAATTTACAACTGTCTTGCAAGTAAAATATATTCCTTTTTCGAGAAAAAGGGCGTTTCTTCCTTCCATGACGGAGCCGTTGAGTAAAAGAGATTCGGCCTGCTGTCTTAGTCGCCGATACGCCTGATTATCAGATTCTTATCGATCACTTTATGTTGCAGACATGAAAAACACAACTGCCCTTGACCATTTATCTTTACTGCGTTCCTACATATTATACCTTTTATCCGTCATGTAATTGGACTGCTTTATTTCACTTGCCTTTTACTGATTCGAAAACAGTCACTAAAAGTAAAAACTTTACAAATGAAAATACTACTACCGTGTTTTGTTTTAAAAACCTTTATTGTGAAAATGTCAGTATACAAATACGGGCCTATAACCACGTGGGCCGGCCACGGAGCAAACTCAAATCGTATATGATGAGGAGACATTTACACTGTAGAAGAACGTAACGAGCGGGCCATTAGGTGACAAGAACAAAGGTGTCTAACAGTTGCGGAATCGGTGGACGTACATTTTGTAATTAAAATACGACAGGGCCACTTACAATAACATTTTCTAGATATACATTTGCGGGCAAAGAGTTACGAGTCCCATTTATACCGGCGCCATTTTGGGCGAGGCCGGGCAGGTCCAAGATATAGTCAAAATGTCTCCACCAACCATCGGCCAGACCAGAACCCCTTTCGGCCCTTTATGTTACAAGATGGTGTCTTCCATTCAGAAAATATTGTTGGCAGCATTTTGAAAGGAAAGATAAACAGCCGTTCTCCTAGTGAGTCTCACATTGTTACATTTAGGAAGAATGTTGAAGAGTAGTATGTGGAAAATCTGAAGCCATTTTTCTACAAACTCTCAATCAGACTTGGATGGAAAAAAAAACCTGAAGAATGTACAAACTGAAAACCAATTTTTGTCTGTATAGCACCAACAGTAACGCTTGAGTCAGCTTTGTGTCAAGCCGCCATTTTCATTCAATCAATAGCGTCCCCCTGCACACATTCAGGGACCTGGTCGTGTCTTCAGATGAAACGCATTGTAGGAAAAGATGCAGAAAGGAAAAGGAAAAAAGTTCCGCCGGACCTAGTGAAGCTGCAGCAGGTGCAAATAAACTTCAGACAGTCTTACAAGCACTGCTCAGAACTCTCAACTGAGGCACTCAACATCCAGGACTTGCCATTCGGATCTTGGCGCCTTGTATTTTTGTTTTGTTTTTGATGGAGGGGAAAGAACAAAAAACAGACATTGAAAAAGGCTCAACAGTGCAGGGCGCCTTGTGCTGGTTCCGACCTATTCACACATCGGTCCGCTACTGACATCACCTCATAAACCAACGGGGCACCCCACGCCGACTTTCGGCGCAGCATTGTAGGATGGCCACACCAGTGCGGCAATTTGCTGGACACCACCTCGGTGCCATCCAGATCTCGGCGCGTTCATTCATTCAATAGCGTCCCCCTGCACACATTCAGGGACCTGGTCGTGTCTTCAGAAGAAACGCATTGTAGGAAAAGAAGCACAAAGGAAAAGGCAACAAGTTCCGCCGGACCTAGTGAAGCTGCAGCAGGTGCAAATAAGCTTCAGACAGTTCTACAAGCACTGCTCAGAAATCTCAACTGAGGCACTCAACATCCAGGACTTGCCATTCGGATCTTGGCGCCTTGTGCTGGTTCCGACCTATTCACACATCAGTCCACTACTGACATCACCTCATAAGCCAACGGGGCACCCCACGCCATCTTTCGGCGCAGCATTGTAGGATGGCCACACCAGTGCAGCCACTTGCTGGACACCACCTCGGTGCCATCCGGATCTCAGCGCGTTCGAGTCACTGTGCCGGAAGAGTAACCGGAACTCAGCTGAACACGCCGTCTTTCGGCGCAGCATTGTAGGATGGCCACACCAGTACGGCAATTTGCTGGACACCACCTCGGCGCCATCTGGATCTCGGCGCGTTCGAGTCACTGTACCGCAACAGTGACCGCAATTCTGCTGGACACGCCGTCTTTCGGCGCAGCATTGTAGGATGGCCACACCAGTGCGGCAATTTGCTGGACACCACCTCGGTGCCATCCGGATCTCGGCGCGTTGTGCTGCCTTCGGCCTATTCGCACATCGGTCCGCTACTGACGCCGCCTCACGTGCCAACGGATTTTCTACGCTTTTTGTAGCCCTATGTCGCATAACAGGTCATGTGACTTGTTTATAAAACTTTTCATTGGTTCATTTTACTTTTGGTTTCCTAAAGATGGAAGGCTTGGTCATATGACCTAAAAATAACACTTTTCATTGGTTTAGAACATTTTTTTTTCCCAAACGATGAAAGCCCCACCTTGTTTCTGGATCATTCAGACTGAAGCTGGCGTCAGCATGAGAGCACCACCATCTCGTGGCTCCGTCGTGGTCATTCCGCGAGCAATCATGGCAGCCGCTCCCCACCGGAAGCCTGCGGGAGTCGGGGGCCCCCAAGACTTTTATACAATCTTCACGGCTGAGGGGACGCTTTTCGAGAATGGAGCCCAAGCCCTAGCAGGCAAGCGTCCGACTTCCAAGGTGTCCCAGGGCCATTTCAGTGGACCAGGCCCAAAACCGAAGAGCCGTCCGCCATTTTGACAGCCATGTGGCAGCCGCCTATCGCTGCACTGCAAGAGTGGGAGCAACTCAACAACATGGTGAGCGAGACGCTGTAGCCGCAAGAGCGGGCGCAACTCAGCTGGATGGCCGCCACCTGGGGAGGCCCGTTCACGCCGCCTCCCCCCCCCCCCCCCCCCCCCGGGCCGCCGCACGCCAATTTTCGGAGCAGCATTGTAGGATACCAAAACCAGTGCGGCAGTTTACTGGACATCACCTGGGTGCCTGTCGTACATGTTGTGTCAGCCATGTGACACTGGACACAGACCGCTACTGACGAGGCCTCCCCCCGCACCACCCGGGACGCCCCACGCTGTTTTTCTGTGCTGCATTGTAGGATCCCTAAACCAGTGCGGCACCCAGGCGACATCACCTGGGTGCCGTCCAGAACTCTGCACGTTGTGCTGCCTTGGGACTATTCGCACAACAGACCGCTACTGACGAGGCCTCCCCCCGCCCCACCCGGGACGCCCCACGCCAATTTTCGGAGCAGCATTGTAGGATCCCTAAACCAGTGCGGCACCCAGGCGACATCACCTGGGTGCCGTCCAGAACTCTGCACGTTGTGCTGCCTTGGGACTATTCGCACAAAAGACAGCTTCTAACCATTGTTGCTTTTTGTGTTAATAAATGTTTAAATGTTTTTAGTTTTTGTTCCGTTTGTTAAAGTTAGTAGTTAATAAAGTTTTATAACCTTACTTTGTTGGAGTGTTATCTATTTTTTGAAAAACGGGTGAATGGGGCCTTGAATCGGGTTATTGTCATGTGTGGGCTTTGGAAGTGTGCTGCTGCAGGATCGGACATTTCAAACTCAAATGCACGTTCTTTTTCTTACCTTTCCGAAGCATGGAGCGCAATAGCAGGCAGAGAAAGGGTGATGCACGTGTTGAACACTACCTGACCTGGCAAGTTGCTGGCAGTGCCCCCCCGCCCGCTCCTGAAAGAGGGCACACACACACCGCCGCCCCGAGTACTTCACAAATCTTTAAAAGACCATGCGCTTGTTCATGAGGCTTAAATGGTTTATCACCTCTTCTAGAACCCCTACATCGACCCTCTGACGTTTCATGGAAAAATTACCATGTAACACAATACCAAGCCCTGTCAGCTGAAACCCCCAAGGAATCGTGGGGCATATTATCAAGGGGGTTTATCTCCGCTTTTTTGGCTTTAAAAACCATGAAAGCGGAGATAAAATTATTTCCCTATTATCAAGCTGTCGCTAACACCAGTTAGTGACACCTAAAAGGAGATAGCGACCATCTTGGGCCCGGCTTTGCATGTCAGTGATACTTATCACTAATGACATGCAAAGTGGCGTGCCAAGATGTTAGCGACTGGAAACAGTCCCTAACATCGCTACCTTCTATTACCAACTTTTGGAGATATTCGCGCTAAGCGCGAATATCTCCAAAATCTAACACCTGCCCTGAGCAGTTCTTAGCCATGTTATCCAATGGGAGGTGGATAACATGGCTAAGAGCATTTGCTCGATAATACATGAATATCGCTGACTTTTCTGCGATAATAGCAAGGTTTATCTGCGATAAAAATCGCCGATGTGCGGCGATAATTTTTGTCTCTAAACAAGTTATAGACAAAAATTATCGCTAGTTGTTCGTAATATGCCCCCGGGTTTTTGCTTGCAGAAATCGGGAGGCGGGAGACTAGCACTGAAATCAGTACTCACACGCCTGAATCAGGAGGATTGGCATGTCTGAATTCTCTACAGCTGGGGCCATAAACTACATCCGCAGGGGTAGGTGATAGCCTGGGACCAGCCTGGCATCTAAAATGGCTGCCGTGCACGACAAAATTGTGGCATTCGAAAAAAGGCAAGATGGCGCAGCCGCTGGAAGAGATATATCAACATATATCAGCCTCCTCAGCCACCCTCAGGAAACATAGCGGATTAGGATATGTCTCCCGCACCCCCTTATACCTAGTACTTTAATTAACGAAGCACAAAATGGCGAATTCCCGTTTCGCTACCAGTTTGCGGCCCAGTTCGCGGCCCGTGAAGCGCTTCTACCGTGAAAAATCATTTTTTTTTTATTTTCCCCACGGGACCCTTTAATAACCCCAACAACATTCCTAGGGGGTCAAGAGGGGGATACCTTGCCCCCTTTCATTAAATTCCCCCTTAGTTTTTCACCTTTTCTTCTCTCTCGATCCTACCGAGAGACAAGATGGCGGCCGCTCCGGACTGTCACGCAGCAAAAAAAAAAAAAAAGCTCACGCACAGCCGCTGGAAGAGATGTATCAACATATATCAGCCTCCTCACCCACCCTCAGGAAACATAGGGGATTAGGATACGTCTCCCGCACCCACTTATAACTAGTAATTTAATTTACGAAGCACAAAATGGCGAATTCCCGTTTCGCTACCAGTTCGCGGCCGCGCTTCTACCGTGAAAAATCATTTTTTTTTTATTTTCCCCACGGGACCCTTTAATAACCCCAACAACATTCCTAGGGGGTCAAGAGGGGGATACCTTGCCCCCTTTCATTAAATTCCCCCTTCGTTTTCCACCTCTTCTTCTCTCTCGATCCTACCGAGAGACAAGATGGCGTCCGCTCCGGACTGTTTAGAATGTTGACAGACACCGGAGAGCCAATCAGCTTTCTGCGCGCAAAGTTCCGATAAGCGAAAAGTAAGCGGACCGGATCGCTGCCCAGAGCGCTGTTACAGATATATATCTTGGTTTGAACGTTAATTTCTCAAAAACTACTGGAGCACATATATTGAGACCTAGCAAAGGCACATCGGGCTAACAGTCCCTACAATTTTGCCAAGTTTCGTGCAAATCCATTCAGCCGTTCGAGCTAAAAGTGAGTCCAACCGCCCTATGGAAAACTCAATGCAAAAAACGCGTTTTGGGACCCCCCTTTTTTCTCAGCCCCCCCTTGACGAAACCCCACCAAATTTTCAGGAGCTGCTCAGAAACAAAATGTGCCATTTTCCTGAAAATTTCAGCCGATTCCATCCACAAACGCCAAAGTTATTAGACATAGAATTTTCAAAAGTCCCATAGGGAATTTATCCTAACTATATATACCTACTGGCGAACGCCAGTAGGTAATACACATATATATATAATATATATATATATATATATATATATATATATATATTTTTTTTTTTTTTTTGGGCATACAAAGGTCTCTAGCAGTCCGCAGGTTACATAGACGAGACTGACCCAGATACTGGTGCTGATTTTTTTATTTAGCTCTCCGCCACACCACCATTACGCGTTTTGGGTCAAACAAGCCCTTGATCACATGACAACGTTTCTGGGCATATGTGCTCCTTTTAAAGTGCTAGTGCCAGATATTGCTATCATAGACATGGCAAACATATTGCCTTAACTAATAGCTGCATGAATGCTTAAAATATTAATTAATATTAAAAATACAGATATAAATATAGCAGCAAAATACTAGATATTAACAATAAAATAACTTAATGTATAGTTAAATTAGAATTGATATTGTTCCACCCTCACGAATTAGAGACCATACACCTGAGTAAATATTTTGTGATGTATGCCTAGAATTAGCCATAGAACGAGTCCATAGTACTATGAAATACAAGTTCTAAAGGCTAGCGTCTCAAAATACAAGTCTATGCGCACATCAAATGCTGACAATTTAGAAATCACCCCTTAATGGGTTATGCAAGCAACTGTGCAAAATGATGAACCTTGTTTAACTTTAGTGCAAAAATAGCAATAAATATTGGCAAGATAAATACTGCAAAATAGTGCTACCTAGTGAAACATAAAATGGTGAGAATGATAACAAAATACAATGCTTATATGGTAAAAATTGATTGAGACAGCAGGTATGATTATGGTCGTTCAGTTGGTCAATATTAAAACAGTATTTATAAGTGTAGTGTAGTTCCTAGTTTCCCACTAGGCCCTGCGCATTGGAATAACATAAACAGTAGTATCGACGTGGAACTGCGGATATTCCAGGCCTCCACTGACTATGCTAAACTTAATTGGGTTATGTTACCAACTAGCTCAGAGGTCACTGGAAACTTTCTTCTCTGCATAGGAAGTGATCAGCTTCATTGGCACAGACAAGAAGGGATTCAGCTTTCCAACAACCGTGCAACATGACAACTTTGCTCCTCAGATCAAGAGTCAATCTCTAGGGTCGTGTGAAACAATAGACATATATTTCACTCAGTCAGTCTAGTGCAGTTTACTTTCACGAGATGTAGAGAATAGAGAGACGGGCGTTTGTCAATAAAGGGTTAACATTTATTGAACAGTCTTTCTTCTCGTACAAGAGAAATGTATTGCCACAATTGCAATAATTGTTATTATAAAAAGTACGTACAGTAAGATAAGTATTGCGAAATAGAACTGTAAAAGCATTGATATGGTTTCTTAGCCATACAATGGTTTAAAAGTAATAAAACATATATACAGTCATATATACATTAGGCTAACATACTCAACTGGTGCTTCTAACTAAGCCTACCCCAGTGTGCCTGACCTAAGCCTAACACGTGAAAGGGGAGTAAGTAAGTAGCTTTAAGTTAAGTTGGTTTTGCCAAGGTTTGTTTCAAGAATTCTCGTCTAAGGGTTTAGTCAACACCATACCTCTGAATAGAATGATGGAGGATTGGTATCTCCTTCAGGGGTCTCTCTCGATATCCCAGTCAACCGGAAACCAAATTAGATAGCGCTGTAACTTGGCAGGTGTGAGAATGATTGCTGTCATCGAAGGCAGGACCAGCAATGCTCACAGAACGTTGTACCTGGATGATGTTGCTTTTGTCACTCGCTCCACTGTTACCACTTGGCTGTAGTACAGGAGTCTCCACGAATGCCGTCATCAGGATTGGTAGCCGCTGGGGACAACACAATGCGTGAGCCGTTATTGGACTGAGCAAAGTATCGACGTCCATTGGTACTGCTGATGGAAGTGAAAGACAGATGTCCAACATGCATTCATCGCCGCAAAGCATACACCGTAGCACAGGTAAAATGCAATTTTGCCATATCGGTCTGAATGAAAGGAACCAGGTCATGTTTAGATCTCTCAGCCTGGCCAATCCAAGGACGTTAGTTATCCTGTCCCGGTAGCGCATTGCTAGAATTGTCTCTTCCATTCCCATGGGAGCTATGTCTGAGCCGAGGCTTGCCATAACGTAGCAGGAGGGTCAAAAATAGAATCCCTGTGACGAGTCCCAAAAATAATGGTATGCCGCCAAAAATGGAGTGCACAAAATTAGGAAAGATTCCCAAAATTGCCTGGAAGGGTGTTAGCAGTCCCGTAAAGACTGTCTTAAATATGCCTGGGATGCTTGTTGCACTAGACATGTTAAGGAGTTGGCTGAACATTTCTACGAAATGCACGGGGCAATTTGTTGATAAAAGGTCATGAACTTCAGTAGCCGTCCTTGCAACTAGAAGATCATACGTCTCTTTAGATGACGTTATAGGCACTGTTGTCTGTAAAAGTACAGATTTCATTTTGCTTAATGTATCAATTCGTATAGAATAGAGATTCAGACGAGGCCAGATGGGAGTCACTATGTCTGGAGGCCCACTCGGGAACAATGCTTGCATACAGCATTTGACCATGGATGTTACTTCTACTAGATAACTTTTCCCTGGCGCGAGGCCACAACATCTGTGATCCGTTCTAAGAATGTAACTCCCGTTCGAGAGTTGCATAAAGAAGGGCTCTATCTGAGTTGCAGGTGTGACTAGCTGGTGGCATGAAAGGTTTTTAGAATTTCCATCACATGCTCCGTGTAAATTAATACCCTGACACAAAAGTATACCGCTTAGTGAATGTTTACAGTTCTCACCACTAAGAAATACATTTTTGTCACTGTCACTATAGCAAGAATGAGTGTATGGTAATTTCCATTCAGATTTTACATATCCTTTACCCAATTGTTCATACTGGCCAGCAGGTATGTACTCAAGGCACTTTTTAAATCGGAAAGTTGTTATCGGAATTGTGATAATTCCGTGTATTATCCATTCAATGACAGGACTCTCTGACATTGTCAATGGTAATCTCTCGAGTTTTTCGATGCTCAGGATTGTATAGTCTGCTCCTTTCTGTGCCAAACTGATCTGTTTATCAGTAAGGTTAAAACTGGAAAATAATGACGTTGTGTTGATTAAACGCCAAGGCACATAGCCTGAACGAAGATTTTGCAGCGTCCAGCCTAATTCTATAATAGAACGTAATTGAGACTGGCCATGTTGTAACATAAGTAAATCTCTGTCTATCACATCAAAGGCAGAGGATACAATATTGTCCAACGAATATATTCTGGAAGACAGAGTCATTAACCCATTGTCTACCACAGAAAGTGATTTCTCCAAATTAATACGATCAATTTCTCGTATTTTTTCAGCAGTTTCAATTTGCTTTACTTTCCAAGCCTCGTTGTAAGCAGCATAGATGCTGGTCGCTATGAAACGCTTCTGACGCTGTTTGCGTGGTCCAAGAATGAAATTGCGCAAATCAGCACCATCTTTTAATAAAGATAAGTGTTGCTTAATTTCAGCTAGTGTGGATGTTGTTAGCCATTCAAGACAGAGCTTCCCTACACTGTATGTTGTTATAATCCCTGGATGCTGTCTCTGGGAGTATCTTGAGTCTAATCTGGTCATTTTTAAACCCTGTGTTTTATTCAGGAATCGATCTTGACAGCTATTTGTGTCAGTAGGCCAGATTAACCACTTTTTCCAATCAGGATGTGTTCTGTTGAAATGTAAGATTTGTGACACGTCTAACTCAATATCTGTGGTTGCATTCTCAGGTATTGGCTTTGGTATAGACGGTGTTTTAAGGTCTTTGATCTTAGCTAGGCCAAGACAAGATGTTTGGTGTACTGTGTCATTTAAAAACAACATTTGTTCTGGTATCATGCAGGTTCTAAATAGTGCTTCAATGCCTTGCACCTGCTAATCTTTTGTACCCCAAATTGTTTTCGTTTCAATATTGTTTTTCCAATAATCAAAACCAAATGTCATCATTTTGTCATAAAATGCTTCTGAATATATCAATTTAGAATTTGTCAGCATTGTTTTCATTCCTGTTTTATCTAACAGTTTATAATAAAACGTTTCTGCATCACTGGTGTTAAACCCTGAAAAGTATTTGAATTTCTCAAAAAATGCTTTAGA
Source organism: Lissotriton vulgaris (assembly GCF_964263255.1). Classification (NCBI taxonomy): domain Eukaryota; kingdom Metazoa; phylum Chordata; class Amphibia; order Caudata; family Salamandridae; genus Lissotriton; species Lissotriton vulgaris. Next base: position 51,477 of record NW_028244955.1, read on the forward strand.
ACTGCTTTTAGGTGGTGTAGAACAATGTTCCCATTGATTATACATAAAAACATTTCTAGGCTGTGCAGATTTATGCAAGTAATGATCCCCATAGTGGGTATAACAGAATAACTGCTCATAACTAGATGAACCTTGTAAATAATCATGATCTGTGAATCTAGCTGACATTACTAAATCAGACATCATGTCATTAATACTGTTAAAGTCCCAATCATCAGAGAAAGTACTCGGTGTTACAAAGTCACTTAAGGAAACCTTTAGTTGATGAGGATACTTCAGGATTTCGACCGGACCATATATCTCATAGTCTGTTTTCTCCCATACTACCCCACCAGGTATTGGAATTGCTGTGACATTTACTGTTGACAGTTCTCTTTTCTTCACGTGGGATGATCTGTGTGGTTTCAGGACTAGGTTGATGTTCTGACTTGCTGTGTCCATTCAATTGTAATGAACTTTCCTAAAATTAAAACTAAAATTAGGCAGAGTAGGAGTATGAATACCCCTGAAATAATCCAGTGCTCAATCAACGGTGAATCCAGATATAATTCTTTGATTTGTTGAAGGAGTCCTGTTGTATTTTCTTTAGAATACTTTTTTGTTTCTGGCATCACTTCGGGGTCGTTTAAATCTTCAGAGAAGTTGTCGAAGTTGATGAAATAACCAGAGGCAGTTCTGTCAATTGATGGGATTGTTCTTTCAATCTGTCTCTCTGTAGCACTTTCTGATGCCACATTAGTGTAGACTGGTGTTGTTTCTTGACGAACTGTTTCAATCTGTGTTTCAAGAGGCACGAGTTCCATGGCATTATTGCATAGTCCTTCATTGTGCACTGCAGGCTGATCGAATGTGATTAGTCTTTCAGTTTGAACCTCTTGGATTGTTGCAAGTTTGGGTATTCTGTTGTTTCTTGGGAGTCCACTGGGCCTACTTTTGATTATAGGCCACATGCTTGTGGTTTTACCAGATCGATAGACACGACTCTGTTCTCCTTTTAACCAGCAAGGGGCGGTAGCACAACTGATCTTGTTCCGGTGACTGCCAAGACAGGTACTGCTTTTCTGTAAGAAGGCCCAAATTCCTTCTTAACCGCGATCTTTTCTCTGACTAGATCCCCAATCTTTGGAATCCAGACAGGCCTTGCTGGGGCTGTTGCGGGTGGTGCCTCGTCAGTGGTACTTGGCTGTTGCTTTAACTTTATGTTGCTTAATGATTTTCTTGTTTCATTCAGTTCCTGTAAAACAGCCAAACGATCCTTTACATCAAAGTGCGTTGTTTCTTCTTGTACCACTGACATCTGACTATCGAGGTCCTGAACGCGCATTCTAATTCCGAACAATAGTTCGTATGGGCTGAAACATTTTAGAGAATTTCTTGGCATATTGTTAAGATTAGTCTGGACACTTATTAAATGTTTGACCCACCCAGCGCCTGAACCTAATACCTTTGCTGTTATAGATTGCTTTATGCCCTGTTTTTTTCTTTCTATCACACTACTCCCTTCCGGGGTATGACGGACAAGAATACCACAACCCAATTCCCATGCTAGCCATGGCCTCCTTATAGGCTCGAGAGCTGAAAGCAGGACCCTGGTCAGAATGGAACGTGGTAATTGCGTATATGCCGATATGGACTCGCAAATCTTTTATAACCGTTCTAGCGTCAGCCGAGCGCTGGAGGCCTCATTTTTTTAAGTGCATTTCGTCTTAACTATTAATAGGACGCAGGATGGGGTGTAGGCAGCGTTACGCTCTTTCTGATTGGTAGCCGGTAGCAATGTTCGCTACTGCGATCCCTATTACAGTTTTCACAGTTGTTTGCATATATTTGGTGTTCTACACTCATTCCCGGCCACCAGAATACTGATTGTAATTCAGTCAGTGATTCCTTGATCTTTCTGTGCCTACGACCCAAACCCATGTGTGCGTCTGCTATTAAAAATATTCTCCTGTTCCTGTTTGGAATTACTCTTTCCCCCACTCCAGGGATTCGAGCAAAAGGAACGGAGTTTGCATCGATGATGTATGCATAATTGAGTGGATAGTTTACGGGTAGTGCTGCACAGTCGCCTTTTACGGTCGTTTTTACTGCCAGCATGGTTTCCCCGTCTATGTACTTATCTGTACGCTTTTTTGTGGCTACGGAAGCCGGTTTAGTTGCTTCCGCTGTGGCTGTATTAGCCAATAAATTCCCTGCAACGTGAACGCCATCACGTCGAAGACTCTGTGCGTGAATCACGTGAGTCTTTTGTACTTCTTTGTGTAAAAGAGCTACTTGTTCCCAAAGCATTTTATGCTTTATTGTGGCACCTGTGTCATCTTTGTAGTCGTTTTCGATCCAACTCTGCAGCTTATTGTTGTAAGAGTTGACGCAAAAATGAGAATCGCACACTATAAGTGTCGGGAATTCACGTTCTGCATTTTCTAGCGCCATCTTTAAAGATCTGATTTCAGTTCTCTGAACCGAACAGTTTCTTACAGATTCAGTTTTTGTTACTTTCGGTCTGAATTTACCGCACAGCCAACGACCTTTAATGATCGCACATGCTGCATCGTAGGATTTTTTCTCTACGTTGAAATGCTGTACAAAGCTATCTGTATATATTATACAGGCGTATTGTGGGAGAGGTAGAATTTCGATTGGCAGAGGATATTCTTCTTCATATTCTAAATCATTCAGTTCTTCAAATTGCGGGGCGAAATAGTATTTCACTTCTTCCGCTCCTAGAGAATCTATACACTGTATCCATTTCGGATCCAGTGACACTGTAGTCAGGTTTACTGGGCTGAATAGCGCTTCGATGGCGGATTCCGCTGTAAGGATATTAATCCGTTTGCCGTGTGCTAGCTCTCGTTCATTTGCTAATGCGATTTGCACTGCGTTCACAGTTCTTCCTGTGTGACTGAATGCTTTTTCTGCTTGTGTGTACAAGTGAGATTTAATTGAAATTGGTACCTTTTCTCCCTCATTAGAGGTCAGGTACGTGAATCCGCATCTTCCTGGGATGACTCGGATTACAAGATCGATCGTGTTGTCACGTGTATCTAATTTTGTTTTTGCTAACATGTCTGTTTGCAGTGATCTCAAAATTTCTGTGTGTTTTTGAGTCCAATTGATTTGTTTAAAATCAGGTTTAATTAGTTCGTAGAGAGGTTTAACCCTCTCTGCGTAATTTAGGATATAAGTTCTTCCGAAATTCAGAAAACCTAGTATGGATTGTAAATTCTTCAGCGTTTTTGGAGCTTGGAGTACAGAGCACTTCTCTAAGAAGTTGTCCGCTAGGCTTTTCCCTTCACTTGATAATTCGTACCCTAAAAATAGTACTGTCAGATGGGCAATTCGGGACTTTTTAAAGTTGAATTTGTAACCCTCTGCTGTGAACCCAAGTATTATGGTGTTCACTCTTTTCAAGTGAGTATCCAAGTCGTCGTCTGTGAGATAAATATCATCTACGTAAGATAATGCTTCATCATCATAAATTTGTAGTAACTCTGTTACCCTAGCTGAGAATAGTCCTGGGCTGTTCTTGAACCCCTGTGGGAGTCAACAGAATTTTTTCTGCGACCCAAATGCAGAGAAAGCGGTCAAATATCTGCTTTCTGGTGCAATGTTTTGACAAAAGAAACCATTAGAAATGTCTAATGTCGTTTTATATTTTTTCCTAACTATGTTATTCATTAGGGCTGCACTATGCGAGTTTTGTACTGCAAAAGTTTTGCAACATGTATTAAGATGTCTGTAGTCCAAAACTAGACGATATGAATTGTCTGGCTTGGAGACAGGAAACAAAGGATTGTTCATTTGAGAGGTGCATGTTTCAATCACCCCCTGGTGATCAAGTTGATCTAAGATCTCCCTGACCTGTTTTTTAGCTTCTTGCTTTATGGGATACTGCCGTTGGGCAGTTGGTTCACTTTTTAGCTGGATTTTGTGAGGAGGTGAATCCTCATCCCATCCTACAAGATTTTTATACAATGCAGGTGCCTGGGCTACTGCCCATTTCCTTGCATATGTGTATTTTTTGTGAATCGGAATGTGATTCGAGAAGGCAGGCATAATCACTTCTTCGCCACGAGGGCACTCCCTGACAAACTCTGGGGGCCAATCTTTTTCAGCTAACAGAATATCATAGCCTTTTGAGAGCTTATCCCAAAATAGACCCTTAATTTTCCTAGTCTTATCACCCTCTATACGCAATGTTATTTCGTATATTTTATGGGGCTCGCTAAGTCTTGTGTCGGCAGTTTCAACCTGAATGAATTCATTCGTGTCCACTGTCTCCAGATGACTCATCAAGATCTTGCGCGCTATACTGATTTCTGCTGCACTGTCCAACATTGTCAATGCCCACTCCCCGTTTTTCAACTGTGTCCTCAGTATTCTCGGCATGGTTGATTACTCTAATACTGGCTACCTTCTTTTTCTGAAATTGAGATTTCTTATTTTGAGCAGGTTCCTTGTCTTTGGACTTGGTGTGCTCTCCTGGGTCTGACCGTCCTCTTTTTTCCGAATTCTGTGGAAAAGATCGAGAGGGACGTGTATCAATACTTTGATATCTATCAGGTTTTTTTAGATTATCACTATTTCTAAGGTTATATCTTTTCTCAGAGGGCTCCCGCTGGGGAGACTGGCGTTCTCGAGTCGGAGTTCTTTCCCTCCGTCGAGGAGACCTTCCTCTGGACTGGAAAACTTTTTCCTTGGGAGTGGATTGTTTATTTCCATCCCAGCTCTTTTTAGGAGTGTTTAAATTAGTTTTTAATAAATAATTTTACTAACTCTCTATAAGCCTTTGTTAATTCTCCTATGTTAACTAAGAGATCTTCTTTTGACATTTTTTCAATGTCAGGATGTGGTGTGTAGCTGGCTAGAACCGGCCACGTGGCTCCTGGTCTACCTAGTGGACCGAGCCTAGTTATGTGATCATTGTGTTTTAGGGCGCCATTAAACCAGAGCAGGTGCTCTTGAAATTTAAGTGGAATTTCAATCTCCTCGAAAGGAGCGTACTCTTCCGGAGGTTTCTCTATTTTGTAATAGTGAAACTCTTTTGTTCTAGCGTTTATCGCTGGAAAGTTTATCCATGAATAGAATACCTCTGTCTGCCGATATTCGTGAGCCTCTATCACGAAAATTACTGTACCACCTTGAGGTGTCAGTCCGTTTTCAATACGTTTTAACGTTATAGATCTTCTTAAGTGGACCGGGATGATAATAGCATCCGGGTCTGTGTGTTCGGGACCTTGCTGAGTCGCATCTGCTGCGGCCCCAGGGGTTCCGTTGTTTTGTACTGACATTCTATAAATGCAGTTTTTGCAGAGTAGGTCTCCAAGGAGACAAAGATTAGGTGCACAATATTTTGGAACACTGTATCCTTCAACGTTGAATAAACCAGAGCTTTACATAGGAATCTCTTCCTACTAAGGTCGGGCGGATTTTAACCTTTCACCCACTCCAGACGTCTATTGGAGTATTTACGGGAGAAAGGGGTGTGAAATATGCACGACTGAGTTACTCTAAAAGTCTTGCGTTAGTTTATCGCCTTACCAAACGTTGGGCGCCATGTAGTGTAGTTCCTAGTTTCCCACTAGGCCCTGCGCATTGGAATAACATAAACAGTAGTATCGACGTGGAACTGCGGATATTCCAGGCCTCCACTGACTATGCTAAACTTAATTGGGTTGTGTTACCAACTAGCTCAGAGGTCACTGGAAACTTTCTTCTCTGCATAGGAAGTGATCAGCTTCCTTGGCACAGACAAGAAGGGATTCAGCTTTCCAACAACCGTGCAACATGACAACTTTGCTCCTCAGATCAAGAGTCAATCTCTAGGGTCGTGTGAATCAATAGACATATATTTCACTCAGTCAGTCTAGTGCAGTTTACTTTCACGAGATGTAGAGAATAGAGAGACGGGCGTTTGTCAATAAAGGGTTAACATTTATTGAACAGTCTTTCTTCTCGTACAAGAGAAATGTATTGCCACAATTGCAATAATTGTTATTATAAAAAGTACGTACAGTAAGATAAGTATTGCGAAATAGAACTGTAAAAGCATTGATATGGTTTCTTAGCCATACAATGGTTTAAAAGTAATAAAACATATAAACAGTCATATATACATTAGGCTAACATACTCAACTGGTGCTTCTAACTAAGCCTACCCCAGTGTGCCTGACCTAAGCCTAACACGTGAAAGGGGAGTAAGTAAGTAGCTTTAAGTTAAGTTGGTTTTGCCAAGGTTTGTTTCAAGAGTTCTCGTCTAAGGGTTTAGTCAACACCATACCTCTGAATAGAATGATGGAGGATTGGTATCTCCTTCAGGGGTCTCTCTCGATATCCCAGTCACCCGCGAGGGTAAAGCGGAAACGCTGTAACTGGATTTCTCTGCACGAGAAAGGCAGCGGCTTCTCTTCAGCGCGTCGAGGAAGGAGGGGGGACAGCGTCCGCGGGCAGCTGGAATCTGCTGGATGTCTTCACAGAGGGACGGCTGTTCAGCTCCTTAAGCGTACTGCACCATAGTTTGCGCTGTAGCGGCGATAATGGTATCAGCAGCTTCACCACCACAGGATAGCAGGCTGCAGCGACAGAGTGCTAGATTTACCAACACAGGGTCATGCAGGCAGCTGGCTTCAGTAGCTCGTACAACAGGCATTGCTTAAGGCAACGTTGGTAATATTTATACCTGACAGGTGCCAGGTTTGACGCAAGTTTGCTGGACATAAGACGTCAATTAAAGATGTCACTAGGAAGTGATAGTTATCAGTTGCTCATTAGAGTTCCATTACTAATCAAAACATAGCAAGCGGGGATTTCCAGGTTTGCTAAGTTTTTATCTTGTTGAAGAACTCGGAGTGTTATCTAGGAATATCAGATAGTGACTACTGCTCTGTCATTGCACTAATTGGTCGCAAAGGAAGTGGCAGAGGGAACTATGCTGGAATGTGGCTCTGTTCGTGTGAGGCCAGAGATGACTTTTCAGAAAATCGCACTTGAACGGTTATGCCAATATAGGGAATAAATGGATTTATAGCCGAATAGGGGCATAAGGTCACAGTATCGATCAGGAACCTAGATAAACACGCAACATAAGTAAGTATGACAGTCTTCCCCAGAGTTGAGACCATTGAGGGTCTTGGTATCCAATAAAATGATGTGCCTGGTCTCAAACCTACGCAGTAGCAGCTCACAGTCCCCACCTCTCCTTTGTGGCGGTACCATGTCAATGACAAAATATCTCAATTCTGCCGGATTTTTCCTGTGTGACTCTTCAAAGTGCCTCGCAACCGGGTACGCAGTGTTGCCGTTAGTAATGGCCCTAAGGTGCTGAAGAATGCGTTTGTATACCTGTGGTCTTGTGCTACCGACGTAGAGTAGACCACAGGGGCATTCATTCCAGCACATACACTGCGTACTCGGTGCGGCATGTTAATTGGCACTTGATTACTGTGGGTTTGTTACTGAACTGAGTTATATATTCTTTTTTTTTATTACCTTTACTTGAGTCCAACCACAAGCCCGTGGTCTGGATCTCTGGACGGCTAGATACTAAACAGTTCCCCATTGTTCTAGCTCTTTTGTAGGCTATACTCGGAGTGCCCTTGATCTGACCACTTAGTACTGGGTCACTAGAGATAAGTGTCCAGTTGCGTTTGACAATGTTTCTAATGATCAAGTGTTGGTTATTGAATGTTAGAATGAGTCGAGTTTCGTTGTCTGCAACTGTGGATGTATTATTTCTGCTTTGTGTACAAGTAGACAATAAAGATATTCTGTCAAAAGAATTGGCTCTTACGATGGCTTTATCAATGATTTGTTGCGAGTAACCTCTTTGGAGGAATCTAATCTTGCATACTGCTTGGGCCTCTGTGCAATCAATATCTGCACTACAAATCCTCCTAATCCGGAGTATTTCCCCATAAGGGATGCTCCTTATGAGGTCACCTGGATGGTGCCTACCCGCATGCAAGACACTATTCCCTGCAGTTGGTTTGCGGTATACTTTAGTTTATAGTTTCCCCCCACGAGGGAAAACCTCTACATCAAGGAAACAGACTGATGTGTCACTAATTTGGGCTGTGAACTGTAAGTTGAGGTCATTTTTATTTAGATTGTCAATAACTCAACTGCCTCATTATGTGACCCATCCCAAATTAAAAAGAGGTCATCGATGTATCTTAGCCACCTTATAATTTTGGTATTCATGATGTCCCTGAACTTAGGCGTGAGGACCTGTTCCTCCCAGTAACCTATGTGTAAACAGGCGTAACTGGGAGAAAAACAGGCCCGCATTGCCACGCCCCTTATCTGTTGGAACAGTTGTTTACCAAATAAGAAAAAGTTGTTTTCCAGGCACAATGTGATCATGGCGATAATAATGCGTGTATGGTCATTTAAACAATCTGGTCTAGAATGCAAGAAATGCTGAGCTGCTCTCAGCCTGTCTTTGTGAACAATGCTGGTATACAATGAGGTCACGTCAAGTGAGATTAATAGATAACTTTGTTTCCACTGCACATTATTAATCTTGCTCAAAAAATCTCCTGTATCTAGCACAAATGACGGTAGTGATCTGACAAAGTCTTGCAAAAAAAAGTCAACATACTTGCTAACATTTTCAATTATACTGTTGCAAGCAGAAATAATTGGACGGCCTGGTGGTGCAGATCTATCCTTGTGAATTTTGGGAATGAAGTAAGCTACTGGCATTACTGTATTTTCCTTCTTCATGAACTTGAATTTGTCCATGGTAATAATGTTCGATCATTTAACTGCCACCTCCATGTACATTTTTCGGGGCCATAAAACAACATTTCCTCCTTTGTTGGATTGCCGTATGATTATGTTAGTATTCTTTTGCAATTTTTTGATCAGTTGATGATATTCAAAATCACGATAGTGTTGTTTTTTGGAAAAAGTGCCTTGTTTAAGAAAAAGTGCTCTTAGTTCTTGGGAAACTTTATCATGAAATAAGTCAATGTTGTCTTTCATCATCAATGGACAGAATTTTGACTTGGGTTTAAAGTTTGTAGTTATTGTGCAAACATTCATTCCCGGGCCTTGGCTGGATAAAGGCAAATCAGAATCATTACCCATATCAAGTAGTTCCTGTACTAAACTAGAGTCATCTGTCTGCAAAGATGGCGGCTGAGTTCCCTGCCCAACCTCTGTGGACGGTGGTCGTCGTTTGTGTTGACGGTGATATTTACACAGTTTTAGTGTGCGCACGTATTTGAATAACTCCATTTTGGTTCCCGCATAATCAAAGTTGGACTTAGCACTGTAAGACAGACCTAACGAGAGTATGGAAATTTCTTTGGGGGTTAGCTGCACATCCGTGAGGTTGACAACTGTTTGTGATGAATCAGATCCCTGACTTATCTGCGGTTCCATTTTTTCTGCGGAATTCTTGGTTTGTTCGTTGCCCCTCTGCTGTTTGTTGCAGCGCCTCCTTTCTGCCCGCTTTGTGTTGGCATTTTGTTTGTGTTTGCATTTTTGGCACCAGAGCCGAGGGTCTGCTAGCGATCCTGCTGGACCACCTCTAGCTCCTGTGCTAGGGTACATTTTCGAAACCCCGCCCTCTGTGCTCTTGCCAACTCGTTGTCAGACTCACTGTCTATATTTGAACTGCCTTCTGAGACGGAGGAAACTTCAGCCCCTTCTGCCCCTGTCATATATACTGTTTGTGATGTCTGTCTTGCAGGTGGCGATTTGGTGGTTGGTCTCGCCTGTGATGTTTTAAGGCGATCATATTTTTTGGTAAATGTGAAAATTTGGCCATGCTCGTAGTCTAGGCGGTCCCGTTGGAATTTATATGCCTTGCGCCGTTTAATCACATCTTCTTCCCTTTTCAGATGAGCCACCATATTGTCTCGATGTTTTGTCTTAAGCGGCGAGTCTGGCAGTTGCTCAATCTTTTTATTAAGTCTATCAATTTCCTCCAACAGTTTAGCTCTGTCCGTCTCTGCATACTTGATGAGTATTGTCATTAATTTCTTAGAGGACTCCAAGTTGCATTCAGCCCAATCAGCCAACATACATGGGTCGGGGTTCTCATATGACTGGGCAAGCATGATTCTTAACCCACGGGGAATCCTGCCGACCTCCAGATAGCCGGTTAATGAGCAATGTACCCACCATTTGGACTGTTCGGCTTTGCTTGCCTTCTCTAAAGCCTTAAACAGATCTTTTATGTTGCCTTGCGAATCTTGTGGGGGGGGCTGCCAATGCTCCAACTGTACTTTACCCAGCCGGGGAATCCGTGAACATACTCTTTTCTGCCTCAACTCGTCCCTGCAATGTGTCGGCAGACATGGCGTTCAGTTGTGAGCGTTATAATATTAAGTTGCGTTATTCCGTTATTAAAATAAATGTCTAAAACGGAAAACGAGCACACTCCGCTCGGGACTTACTGTGGCGCTCCGTTGGTTTTCAGGTACTAGCAGTGGCGCTCGAGTCCTGGGTCAACACTCGCCGACGAACGCCGACAGACGTTGACCTCCAAACCGGAACTGCTCTGACACCTTCCCTGTTACTCGCCCTGAACTTCCACTTTCCCGGGGCAATCCGATTACTCCGTACGAAGTGGAAAAAGGGGATCCCAGCAGGAATCACTGCTTCTTACCGAAGAGCCCAGATGCAGAGGGGTTCGCCAAATCCGGGGAAGCAATCCCGGAAATATTTTCGGCATACAAACGTCTCCAGCAGTCACGGAGGTTACATAGACGAGACAAACCCAGATACTGGTGCTGATTTTTTTATTTAGCTCTCCACCACACCACCATTACGCTTTTCGGGCCAAACAAGCCCTTGATCACATGACAAAATGTAGGGGCGTATGTGCTCCTTTTAAAGTGCTAGTGCCAGATATTGCTATCATAGACATAGAAAACATATTGCCTTAACTAATAGCTGCATGCATATGGTCTCCACGAGGAGCACGTTTTAATACTTTCATTAGCACCACATTTTTTATGATCCTTATCAACAGACAGACCTATTAACTTGATATCGCCCCCCAGAGCCGCACACACCTGATGGCATTATCCCACTATTACTAATCACATACTTTATGCTCAGACCTGTTCTAAACCTCTACCTCCATGTGCTACTGAGGCATCCACTATCACAGAGGCCTTCAAACTGTGGGGGTCGCCCCCCAGGGGTGCTGTGGATGTGTCCCCAGGGGGGCGCAAATGGGTCTGAAATTAGATGTAAATGTAGATATCCTGGTAGCGCGAAAGGCGCATTTCCAGTCTGTCAACATTTACATGCAGCTGTTAAAGCCCATAAAAAAGTGTGATGCCGATACTACTTAGTGGTATGGGGCAGGAGCAGTGAGTGTGAAGTTGGGGTCAAAGACATGGCTCAAAACAAGAAAATACCCTGCATTTAATTGTTTTTACACCTTCAGGTAACTGTATATCAAACATACAAACATCTCAAATGAAAAATAAAGGCAAGTTAAACTATCGAAAGGAAATATACTCTTTTACCTTATGAAATCTGAATTAGCTTATGTGATCACTGCATATGTCTTTGTGTGTGACCAGAGAGTCACATAATTAAATCCTGATTGAAGCAGTGAGGTAAAGTGACTTGTTTATTGAGCTATGAGGTCCCAGTCTATGACAGAAAACACTGTTGGAGTCATTAATTTAAATTGTATTGCACTGTATGAAATAGTCTACTGCACAATACTATTTAAGACAAAGCAAGTGCTTCAAAAATATACATTTTAGTAATAAGGATTTAGACTAAAGTGTTCAAATGTGTTATGTGTCCATTAAAAGAGCCCTCTCCTTTTAATTGATACATATAATTTCTCTCAAAAATATTAAATATGTCACCATGAAGCCGAGTGACTGCATTAATTAAAGGCTACCATGGCTCCAAAGCAACCTTTATATTTGGTGATTAACCATTGCATACATTTATATTTCTTTCAGGTAGCAGGCAACTTGGTGAGAAGGCATGTTTCTTCTTTAGTACTCCTTGGTTCACAGTACGTGAACCCCTATTCCACCCTTTGTGAGTGGGCACTACACCCCAGTATGATAATCTTATTATGAAAGAGAACATGAGGTGCATTTTCCTTACTAGCAATAGGGCCCAGGTCACCATTGTTGCACATGTAACAGAAACCAAGCAACAGGGGTTGGAATAAATGTGCTTTTTGTGTGTTTTTTAATCAAAGTGGCAGAAACCTTCCTTTGGGCTTCTGTCGGTGTGAGATGGGAAGGAGAGGGAAAATGGGAGATGGGAGGGAGAAGAATGGTGTGAGATGGGAAGGAAAGGGACATGTGAGATCGGAGCCCATGTTGTTAACAAACGTCAGAAGCGACAGCAAGCTAGTAACTATCATTAGTGTAACAGGAGCAGTGAGACTTTTTCCCAGGGGCCCACTGCATCACAATTATGAGTGTCTTACAATAAAAAGTGTGCATGGGGGGCTCATTGTTCTTGCTAGCATCAGGGCAGATGGTGCCCTTGGCGCAAAAAAGGGAGGCTGCATGCAGTAGCTCATTTTCTTTCAGAAAGAGACCGGACTTGTTTCGAGATTGAAGTAATTGTCAGACATGATGGGGAAAGAGTGAAAGGAGAAGGCTACCTGCTTCTCAGGGCTACAGCCATCATTATTGCAGGAGGTGGAGTGCATTGGGTCCCACATCACCCCAATTATGGGCAATAGTGGTTTTGGTCAATTCTGTTCTTGGTTGATGCTGTTGCTTTTTTACAAGTCCTACATTTAGGGGGTCATTACGATTGCGGTTTTTCCGCATCCTCGGGGCCGGCGGAAGCCACCGCTGGCCCCGAGGATGCGGAAAAACCGCAGCGGACTGACCAAAGACCCACCACCACATTAGGATGGCCGGTGGGTCCTGGTTTCCGTCCGCAGCTTTTCCGCTGCGGTCGGATTACAACCGCGGCGGAAAAGCTCTAATATGGTGATGGTGTCTTAGAGACACCGTCCACCATATTAGGATGGCCAGTGAGTTATGCTTTTCCGCGGTGGGTTTTCCGCCGTGGAAAAGCATACGAACTTCACTGCGGGGGTCCGTTGCGGCCCCCCTAGGTGAAGGGGGGGTGGGGGTGCACATGGGGGGTACCTATGGTACCCCCCTGCATTTGCATGCAGAAAGCGGCAGGCACCATGCGGTGCCTGCCTCTTTCTGCATGCAAATGCAATGCGTGCATTTTTAACATTGCCGCGGAAGCAGCTTGAAGCTGCACCCGCAGCAATGTTAAAAATAGAGGATGTGACCGCCAGGGTGGCGGTCACATCCTAATTGCACAGGAGGGAACTCCGCATGCCATGCGGAGGTTCCCTCCTGCTCTGGGGTCGCGGACGGACGCAAGTCCGTCCGCGATCCTAATCGACCCCTTAGTGTGGACCAGGAGTGACAGAAAGCACTCCTGAAATGAGCTCATGATCCCCGCCCCTTCGATCATCCCTCCCCCCCTCCTCACCAAATCCTTGCCATATCCTTTTAGATGGGGACCCAACTTCAAAACGTTTTGCTTAGGGGGGGTTCAAAGCAAAAAAGTTTGAAGATCTATGCTCTATCGAGACACCGAGCTGTCTGTAAACGAAATGCCACTTAATTCCTGTATGGGTAGAGTGACCCTAATATTATTAAGCATTGCCTGCTATCTAAAGTATCCTTGGGTAAATCTTAATGATGCTCCTTAAATGTTGCAAATGTAGGGATCTAACAACTAAGAATATATACAGACTCGTTTCCTGCATGTGATATGTTTAGCAGCATACCCTGCAAAGGAACCAGCGTCGGGCTGCTGCCATGCGACCCTAGAAGATGCGAGCAACTCAATGGAATTATCATTCTTCTATTAGAAGACTCTCGGTGAGACCCTAGTGGCCTGGTAGCCCGCTGGAGATGAATTCCTGCGTATGTCCCCTTCAAGGAACATAACCCATTTATCCCCACTCACCCGGGCAAGAGCAGCCCTATCTGGTCCAGAAGCCTGGCTAGTACTAACTAAGTATACCACACGAACTTCAGGTTTAATCAAGACACTGTGCACTTCTGCTGTCCCATAATGCACGGCGTGCGGTGGTACTACAGGCAGGTGTAAGAGTTCCGAACAGCACACTCTGCAGGAGCTCAAATGTTTTAAAAATAAAAATGCATTTTGCTTTCAATACACATAATCAAGATAATTGCAAAGAATATGTATTCATCATATAAGATATCATATCTCATAATTACATTTGATAATTAAATAAGCTAATGTATCTGAGTCTCATTAACACGTGTATTGCAGTCTTAGCAAACAAGGGTCTTTATCAACCATATTTATCAGATTAAAAGCGCACCCTTTTAGCTAATATTTAAAATCCATTCAAATGTCTTGTATACCCTTGATTATTGATATCGTTACCTAATTACTCTGTTTTTATGATCAAGTGTTCTGAGCCGAGCAGCACCGTAAAAGCTCGCCTCTTAAGAGCCGGGAAAACATTTTTAATTTAGGGACGGCCCTCTGATTTCATTAATAGTTTTATCGCTTTTTCTGATTTATAAATCATTTTAATGATCATATAAACGTAGCAGCAAACCGAATATGACGTTTTTATCGCATGCTTAATCGCCGAAATCAGTGTTCGTACCTTACTGCATAATTATGCAAATGAGAAGCACTGGATGGAACATGGCGCACGAGGAAAATGTTATCGTATATTGATTCAAAGATTACATCTAATGGAAAATGAGAGACATAATTAGTTTTCTACAGATATCTAAAATACCATGTATATTCATTTGTATGGTTTAATATGACAGCTGTGATCAGCTGTGACCAGATAAATTAGAGAAAGGGATATTATTCAATAGACGGGGAGGGTGCCTAGGGAATGCTACACAAATCTGGGTTGCGGACAGATAACGCGCTGCATGCAGTCTCGTGCATGAATATCGGCGAAATAAGTGTGTTTGACATTTCATCCATTCTTTCTATTTTAGCAACTTGTTCTAAAAAACAATACACTATCCCAGTGTTTCTAGTACTTCCCACCCTCCCACTCCCAGCAATATACAGTAAAAAATTTAGAACAATTTTTGAAGAAAAAAAAAGACAGACATCAATGTTTTAACTTCATTGATGACCCACATATAGACCAGGAAGTGGGTGACCGGAACGCATCCCCTTTTTCTCAGTATTGTGCCACTCAGATAAATCCAGAAGGGTAGGATTGTTTGTCATGGCTGCAAAACTAACAGTCGTTGGTAAAGCCTGTAGGTATTGCCTACGAGAGAGCTATTGGCTTTCCAAACATCTTTTAGGCATGCTGTACATCAGTGTGCCTGCTATTCAGCATCAGTAAAAGTTAGTGGTGTAGTAGAGTATAATGGTTTAGAGGACAGTGGAGCAGAGTGTCGCAGAGTAGAGTGGTGTGTAGTGTAGAGTTGAGTGGCATGGAGTGAAGTGGAATAGAGTGGCACAGAGTGGAGTGGAGTGGCGTATAGTGGAGTTGCATAAAGTAGGCTGGCACATAGTGCATGGAGTGGAGTGGAGTGGAGTTGATTGGTGTAGAGCAGAGTAGAGTGGGGTGGAGTGGCGTAGACTAGCAGGGAGTAGACTTTAGAGACAAAGAGTAGAGTGGCGTGCGGTGATGTAGAGTAGAGTGGCACAGAGTGAGTAGAGTAGCATAGAGAAGAGTGTAGTAGGGTGGAAGAAAGTGGCATATAGTGGCATACACTAGCGTGGAAAAGAAGGAAGGGGCATAGAGTGAAGTGGCGTAGAGTTGATTAGACCAGAGTGGCATAGAGTGTATGGCATAAAGTAGACTGGCATAAAGTTGGGTGGAGTACAGTGGCATGGAGTGGAGTTACATAAAGTAGAGTGGGGTAGGGTGGCATAGAGCTGAATGGCAGAGTGGGGTGGAGTGCTGTAGAGTGGCGTGGTGTAGAGTGGTGTGGCGTAGAGTAAAGTGGCATTGAGTGGAGTGGAGTGACGTTGAGTGGAGTGTCATTGAGTGGTTTACAGTGGAGTAGTGCAGAGTTGAGTGGCATTGAGTAGTACAGCTGTGGGTGTAAGTAAGAAAAGCATCAATAGGGATGGCAAATAGGGTGAAAGTAATATAAATAGGTAGCTGTGTGCTTCTGTTACAAGTAGCAAAGCACATGAAGGAATAGCATCAAAACGCTTAAAAAAATAGTATGCTGCAAAAAGACTTGAAAGAACAAAGACAAGGAAGAAACCATGTACTTGTTCCATTCTCTGGGGAGGAGCTAACACAACGAATAAAGATAAGTCTGCAATAGGTAAGCAATCAAAAGATTGCAAATGAGAGAGGGAACGAAAACAATGGTAAGCTGTGGACAAGTTATAAGCTCTTGGAATAGTAAACAATACATTTCGCAGCATAGTGCATGCACTATGTAGGTGAGACCTAAAAAGCCAGGAGTCACTCCCCAACAGCCATGAGTGCAACAACAGGCAGTAAAGCTACGTTTATTGACCTAGTCATCTCAGGACCTCAAAAGATCCAACACATTTCTTGACAAAACATTTCTTGACATTCTTCTAGACCAATGGTCTAGAAACTTTCCAATGCTGTGAACACCTCATGTAAAAATTAAAGCATTGCAGCCCCCATGACTATTATTTCACAATTATTTTGTCAAATTGGCATTGTCGTGTCCTGTTATCTCTTTAAAAAAATCAAATGCATGATTGCTAACATTCTTTTGTCAGCGAGGTCTCCCTAAAAGTGTAAAAGTATCAAAGTATCCACAGTGTTATCCTTTATTATAAATAGGCAATGGCACTTTGAGGGTTATTCGGGCCCCCCACATATACACATAGACACTTACTCCAAGACACCACATGATGGACAAAGGATGTTACCGGTAGCCTTTCACAGAGTGGCCCTCAGCCACTCTGTTTTCTTTCACTGTTTCCATGGAGTTTGTCTCTATTTCCCAAGAATGCAATCAATGCTCCTTTGCCATATCCTAGCACGCAACCATCGAGATCAATTAAGGCCCCCATGGGGGACTGCACACAGTTTGAAGGTATAAGAATAATCTAGACAAAGGGTACTTTTAAGTTTTCTATCTCTCACTGTAATTCTAACAAGCAATGGCAATGCCCATTGGTCTGGCTTATAAATAAAAAAATCAGCAGTCTGGGGTGCTCCATCCCCCCCCCCCGCGGTGGCCCAGTGTTGTACTCAAGCAGCAATCATATGGCTGAGATACCCGCCACCCCCTCTCAACACAATCCCCAAGGATGGGAAACCGGAAACAGTTCTGAACTTTTGGAAGGCGGGAGGGAGTGACCCTCCCGGCCGTATTTATTAAAATATGAAACAAAATCAAAACATTAAAATAACAGTTTCATATTATGTACAATTTCATTTCCACATTACGATGTTTTGGCTAACCGTAACATATTTCTAATACAAAGGTTCTCCTAGCCGAAACTAACATCCTACAAATACATTTTAACTTGAAATTGTACATCCTAACGTTAAGGGCCAACGGCAAGGTCGTAACCGGTGTCAGATCCCTAAACCAGAATTACCCCCTCACTTGCGAGGGGCGACCGCACAGAGGGCTGTACCTCATGTGCACATACCAATTTCCCTTGACTTGACGGGGGCCCCAATGAACTCGACGCCATTTTATGGTCGTCCGAGGACTCGTGTGAGGTGTCTAGAAGGTAGCGTAAACCCCCCTCCCCACCCCACACAACTTACCACATCTGCCGTCGCAGATGTCCTGGCCCCGGGAAATTCCCAGGAGGGGCCCGTAGCCCCTCCTATCCAGGGAGGGGCCTTGACCGCCTTCCCTTTCCTTTCGGCGTCCCATCCTTAGAAGGGACCGCCTCCCCGTTGAGGGGCCAATGGCCACCTCCCCCCGGGCGCTCCCATCCGTAATGGGTGACGCCCCCACCATAGGGATCTTCCAATTACTGCTCACCGATCATGACCTTACCGCCCGACCAAAATAAATACGACATTAACTAGCAATACTAAATTAAAAAACAAAACAATAACCGCTTTAAGTATGACTATTGAAACATCATTGACAACACTGGTGCAAAATACTTTATTCGAAAAACATACTGTAAGGAATCATTCACTTTATTGCATACTAAAACCACACTTTAATCACAACAACCTGTAAGAAATAGAGTTACCACATTAAAACTTTATTTCAAAAACCACTTGCTGTCTCCAGGGGCTGGTGGGTGGGTCAAAATTGGCTCTTCGTCCCGTCTCGAGCTCACGTGCAGCGGGGAGGTGCAGCTTCAGAGCACAGGAACAAGAGGATGCTTCCTTGTTTTGTTGCTCCTTTTATCCTTTCTTCGGGCGGGCGTAAACCCGCCTCCGCCTGCCTCCGGGGGCGTGGCTGGCGGCTTCAGTGTCTAGGACAACCCACTCTAGGGCGGGAAAAAGCGCGCACCGGCTACGCCGCTTCGGGCATACCAGCCGAGACTCGCCTCCCGCCCAAGATGGCTTCCCGGGGGGATCGGGGTACTCCACCATACGTTCGGGGGGACCGAGTGGTCGCCCCTTTCCATATGGCTGAGATACCCGCCACCCCCTCTCAACACAATCCCCAAGGATGGGAAACCGGAAACAGTTCTGAACTTTTGGAAGGCGGGAGGGAGTGACCCTCCCGGCCGTATTTATTAAAATATGAAACAAAATCAAAACATTAAAATAACAGTTTCATATTATGTACAATTTCATTTCCACATTACGATGTTTTGGCTAACCTTAACATATTTCTAATACAAAGGTTCTCCTAGCCGAAACTAACATCCTACAAATACATTTTAACTTGAAATTGTACATCCTAACCTTAAGGGCCAACGGCAAGGTCGTAACCGGTGTCAGATCCCTAAACCAGAATTACCCCCTCACTTGCGAGGGGCGACCGCACAGAGGGCTGTACCTCATGTGCACATACCAATTTCCCTTGACTTGACGGGGGCCCCAATGAACTCGACGCCATTTTATGGTCGTCCGAGGACTCGTGTGAGGTGTCTAGAAGGTAGCGTAAACCGCCCTCCCGACCCCACACAACTTACCACATCTGCCGTCGCAGATGTCCTGGCCCCGGGAAATTCCCAGGAGGGGCCCGTAGCCCCTCCTATCCAGGGAGGGGCCTTGACCGCCTTCCCTTTCCTTTCGGCATCCCATCCTTAGAAGGGACCGCCTCCCCGTTGAGGGGCCAATTGGCCACCTCCCCCCGGGCGAACCCATCCGTAATGGGTGACGCCCCCACCATAGGGATCTTCCAATTACTGCTCACCGATCATGACCTTACCGCCACAGGCCGGATAGTTGACCGGCTATCCGGACCCCCCACAAAACTCCTGCCTAAAGGTCATGCTGTAAACTCTTTAACCAAGCAATGAGGTCTCCTATGAGTAACGCATTCCCAACCCGGGACAAATGGACCCCATCCTCCAAATACATACTGTCCCCCTTGATACAACCATGAGGAATAGAATGCAATGCATTTGAACGAAACAATCTACCCAATTTGTTATTTACTTTCTTCACCGAATGATTTATAGCAGACACCGAATTCGCCCCCCGCCACACCTTACGTGGAATCATATGGGACCATGCAATTGTGCACCCTGGAACCCTTCTCGCCAACCAACTTACTGTGGAAAGTATCGCCTCGAGAAGAAGTCGTCTACCAGTGGTCACCAAATCATTGCCCCCAAGATGGACTATGATTATAGATGGCGGTGACCTTGTCCGCCCTAACAAACCCTCGAAAAAGGATTGAAAATGGTCAATACAGAGCCCGCCCCTTCCGTAGAAGGTCACCCTGTACCCGTATTCCCCAGCCATGTGAATCATGTCACCTGCTTTGAATACGTCCGCGGCACGCCTCACGTATGAGTGGCCCACGACCCACACCACTTTTTCCGCAGCCGGTGATGTTTGACCGCTGGTTCCCAGGTGTCGGGTCGACTGCACAGTCCGCCCCGCCTCGTAAGCTTGCGAAACTGTAAACCAAACAAAAACAAGAAGCGTGAGTACTTGATAGCAGCTTCACAACATGTGCAACCGCACATACCTTTTGTAACAATTCGAGGACCAACGCCCCAATCGTTTTACTTTTTCCACACTCAGACCCCTGGCTGTAGCCTCAGTAGCAGCCCCTATCCGAAAGGAATGGGTCCCAAACTCGCCGGGGTTCAAGCCCGCGGCCGAAATTGCCATTGTAAGCACCCGCTGGAACTGAAACCTCGTCAGTGGGGTGGCATCAGCGTGTCTCAACAAGGTCCCCCCCCATGATGCCGCCCTCTGCGCTAAATATTCCTCTACGCAAACAAAAGGGCACATGGGAGATCCGGGAATCCGATGTATGACTACGCAATCCCCAATCGCACCCTGATCGGCCTTGGACCTGACAAACGAGACAATCATCGTCTCCCCCTTAACCTGAATGTGCTCTCGGCACAGTCCTCCCACCGTATCCCGCTTGTTCTTCGCCACCAGTTCGCTTACCCGCATCGCCCCATGGAATGCTAACGCAAAAGCGGCCCGGAATAACACTGTTTCATACTGGGATGAACATGTCGCAGGGAGTACGGATAATAGCAGGGCCAACCTATTCAGACCTATCGGGTGCCTCTCATCTACTCTGCGACCCTCAAGGCGTTGCCACCCACGTAGCGCTTTCTGCACAACGAAAGACGCTGTCGGGTCCTGGATCCCATGAGCCCTTGCCATAAAGGAAATGGCGGCCCGATGCCTCTGGGCCGTAGCTACTGATTTGCCTGCCTGATGTAAAGACAGCAAAAATTTTACGACAAACACTTCCTGGCCCCAAAGCTCCCCCCTAGCAGCACCCAAAAAGGACCAATAGGAACGGAACGCCCCTTCATATGCCTTCCTTGTCCTGGGTGCTAAACTCTCTCCCACGAGGTTTTGTAGTTCGGGGCACCGAGAGACCAGAGAGCTTCGGGAAAGGGTGCCGCCACCGGGTCCGCTGTGGGCAGAAAACCCCAGAAGGCCTGCATACGGAAACGAGAAAGCGCATCAGCCGCTTGGTTCCGTACCCCCGGCACATGTCTTGCCCTAAAGAGCACATTCAATTGCATACACAATAACACAATTTCCTTGAGCAATCTCAGAATCCATTTGCATCGTGCTGCCTGACTATTGATACACTCAACCACGGTCATGTTATCGGACCAGAACACCACAGAGTGATCCCGGAACCCCTCAGGCCATGTTTTCAGGGCCACCAAAATAGGGAAAAGTTCGAGAAAAGCAATGTTACTCGTCAGCCCGCACTTGTGCCACCATGACGGCCATTTTTGAGCCGACCATTGATTACCGAATATGGCGCCAAAACCTATACTCCCCGCCGAATCTGTCCACAGCCCCAGCTCCTCGGAGGACACCGCCGGCTTATTCCAGACAATTCGACCATTGAAATCCGCCAGGAATGCCAACCAAATGCGCATGTCCTGGCAAATCTCTGCCGAGAGACTCGTGCGGTGGTGTCCCTCTTTAAGACCGACCATGGCTTGTGCAATCGAGCGGGAAAAGGGGCGGGCCATTGGCATTACTCTAAGGGCAAAATTCAACTGACCCACAGTTTGCTGCAATTGATGCAAGTTCACCTTAGTCTCCCGAATACATGTTTCAAGGGAGGCCCTGAATTTCCCCACCTTTTCCTTGGGTAGCCGAAAGCAACCTTCTTCTGAATCGAGCTCTATTCCAAGAAACTCCAGCGAAGTTGATGGCCCCACAGTCTTACCTGGTGCCAATAGCACACCAAAATGACTCATCAGGCCACAAAATTCTTTTAAAGCCTGTGCACATTCTGGATCCCCGGCTGGCCCCAGGAACAGAAAATCATCAAGATAATGCATAACATGCTGAAAACCCGTCTTTCTCATGAATACCCATTGCAGAAAACAACTGAATTTTTCAAAATAAGCACAAGATATGGAGCATCCCATTGGCATACATTTATCCATGTAATAGCGACCCTGAAACATAAAACCAAGGAGACGCTGATCGTCTGGGTGTACCGGGAGCAACCGGAACGCTGACTCGATGTCTGATTTTGCCATCAGCGCTCCGGGCCCCAGGCGATTCAACATGGCGACGGCCTCATCGAACGATGCGTACCGCACCGAACACACTTCCGGGTCTATCGCATCATTCACGGAAAGACCTCGTGGGGCTGACAAATTATGTATCAGTCTAAACTCACCCGGGTCCTTCTTTGGGACCACTCCTAAGGGGGAACAAACAAAGTTAGCAACTGGTGGTATATCGAATGGTCCGGCAACCCGCCCTCGAGTCACCTCTTTCCCAATCTTTACCTGTACCACCGCCGTATTTTGCAGGACCGACAGTTGGTTCTTACAACGTGCCTTACCCTGAAAATTCCCCACTGGAATGCGGAAACCATACGAAAACCCGTCTCGCAACACCCCAGCGGAGACATGATCCGGGTATTCATTGAGCCAAGGAATCATTGCCATGGTATCAACCGGGGTAGGTAAAGGCGCCCCTCAGACTATTTCAGACCTGTTTGGCGCTTCCCCTACCACCGTTATCACCCGTTTTGGCTCTGCACATGGTCTCACGATGCGAGGACTGTCCACACCCCCCACAGTCGTGCCTAAACTTGCATGACCCCTGGGGCCTTGTACATTTTCCCCTATTAAAATTCCAACAGATCCCCTTTTTACCTGCGTTGCCACTTGGCTTCGAGTGATGCTCGTTACCTGCCCCTGTCCGAAAGGGCGTCCCAGACGAATGGCGGGAAAACTCACCCCCGTTACCCCCCGACAATGGTGCCTTTAACATGCCTGAATTCTCCATCTTTTGCCAAGAAATGGAGTCGTAACAGTCCCAGGTCAAAGCTGGGTCGTGCTCCTTGGCCTTCCGAAAAACATTATCATAGCAAAACCACTGATTGCCCTCATTTGATTGAGAATACTCCATGATACGTGTCTGATATATGGGCAACTCGGGCAACAACTCAGGCCTTCGTTCCCCCATAATTGAAGTGAATATGCCAAACGCTCTGCCCCAGTTACCTATGTTCTCATCGACCTTAAAGGTGGCCATCTTTGCGCGCCAAACACTCGGATGCAGAAACTCTTTTTGACCCTTCACATGCTCGATCTCATAGTGATCGGTAAGCAAAGAAAACATGTTTACATATTTATCAGCCCAAATCTTTTCCTTGACTTCAATTGGAATATGCTGGGCCACTTTCTCCCTCCGTGAGGGTACAGACCCCTCCCCCGCAATCGGCAGTAGCCGCTTACCTAAATTAGAAGCTGTAGTCGCTGCCGAACTCGTGCCCGCTGCGGTTTCACCCACCGGAGCCTGTGGGGGAACAGAAGATGATGCCTTCACAGCCTCTCTAGATTCTCGCAGTTGCCTCATTACTGCCCTGGCGTCATCTGCCGTGGTGCCCTCACTATCTTTCCCCAACCACGCTGCCAGTTGTGCAGCCAACTCGGGAGGCATATCCCCCCCGTTCACAGGGGTGACTACGACGGGGATCGGTTGCCCCTCCTTCGGAACCGAAATTGGCTCCTCAATCGGTGTATCGGGAACCGGGGCCTCTCCCCCAGATGCCCCCTCTTGGACCTCTTGCCTTTACCGCTGGGGACTACACCCGGCAATGCTGGCCCGACGATGCGCTTCGGGCCTCCTGCCCCGTTCATTGCCGCCATCTGCTTCTTCATCTCAGCCATATCCTTTACGAGCATGCGGAGCATCTGATCGGTACCGACCCGCTTTCCGACCTTCTTGCTCGGCATTCTCCAACGAGGATATCTGAAAGAACAAGGACAAAATTACAACGCTCAAAATTGGCTCTTCGTCCCGTCTCGAGCTCATGTGCAGCGGGGAGGTGCAGCTTCAGAGCACAGGAACAAGAGGATGCTTCCTTGGCTTGTTGCTCCTTTTATCCTTTCTTCGGGCGGGCGTAAACCCACCTCCGCCCGCCTCCGGGGGCGTGGCTGGCGGCTTCAGTGTCTAGGACAACCCACTCTAGGGCGGGAAAAAGCGCGCCCCGGCTACGCCGCTTCGGGCATACCAGCCGAGACTCGCCTCCCGCCCAAGATGGCTTCCCGGGGGGATCGGGGTACTCCACCATACGTTCGGGGGGACCGAGTGGTCGCCCCTTTCCACAATTCCTGTCAGCGGTATACAGCGCCGGGACGCCCCTTTGCTGGGGCAGCTGTGCGCTTTACAAGTATTTGACATAGAAATGAGAAAAATCCAATCAGTAGTATCTTTGATATGCAATTTTGGCGTGAAAAGCGAGCTTAGAAGCACAAAGCGCCAACTTTGGTTATCTGGTTGTGCCGGACCAGGATAAAGTCACAAGTTCAGGCTGACTATGATGGAGAGTGAGCAGAATACAAGGACCAGGTTAGGCCCGCTGAACAAAGTATCTTAAATCCTGGTTTGCAGAGCGTTGCAAGATCACGTGCAAGGATGCATCCCATAGTTGTAGTTTTAAAGAATCTGTGTGTCTGCGATGCAGAGTCCTGCATTAAGGAGGCCATCGATGAGGGGGTTCGGTGTTAAGTCTTGCATCATGCACCAGGGGTTCTGAATAAGCTATGGGGCTGCAATGTGACATCCTGCATCAATGTTGAGGATAACGTTGACAAGGGGCTTTTGATGTAGAGACCTGCGTCGAGGATGCATGGCACAGTGGAGGTTCTGAAGTAACTGCGGGCTATGATGCGAGGTCTGGTGTCAGGGATGTGTTGCACAGTGGTAGCAAAGTGGAGCTGAGAGGAGATGCATTGCACTGCTTTGGTTCTGGTCACAGTAGTTCTTCCGAGTTTTCTACAGGTCCAGAGGTGTACTGAAAAGCTCAGTCTAAGGACCCATTATTTATGCCTGGTCCCCACTTGGAATACGAGATGGCTTTGGAGGTTTCCACCCCCCTACGGTGCTTGACATTTTCTTCCTCCCTGGCCTGGCCCCAGCTTGTCCGGGGTCACAAAAGACTAGTGTCAAACCCTTTGTGAGGGTACTCAGGCATAGCCTTTGTGATTTGCAATTGTGGTAGGTTACAGCTTCTCCCCCTCATCAAGTCAGAGATGATGGCCTACTAAAACCAGTCTCCTTTGTCTCAAGACCAACTGCCAGCTTCTCCTATTCATGTGACCCACGATACAGCCTGCAGGTACCCATGGTTAGCACAAGAAAA
The DNA here is from genome assembly GCF_964263255.1 of Lissotriton vulgaris. Taxonomy (NCBI): domain Eukaryota; kingdom Metazoa; phylum Chordata; class Amphibia; order Caudata; family Salamandridae; genus Lissotriton; species Lissotriton vulgaris. The sequence goes on from NW_028244955.1 coordinate 76,679, forward strand.
TGACAACTTTTTAAAAGAGGCATTTTCAGAGTTGTGACTTCAAATCAAATTTCACCATTAAAGAGAGTTTTAAATCACAATACTTTACACTCCAAATGTGACATTACTACTAATTAAATGTAATAAGGAAAACCAACGAAATCCTTTGGGGGAGGTAGGCCCTGCAGTAGTGAAAAATAATTTTAGAAGTTTTCCCTACTAGGTCATGTAAAAGTTAAAAGGAGATGGCCAACTTTTTAAATGCACTGCTCCCTGCTCTACGGGTTAATTAGGGTATATCCTAGGAGTGACATATATATATTTTTTATGTTTGAAAGCTTTATTGAAAGAAAGGATATATAACAACAATGTGATATCAGTAGAGAAGCAAAAATGTAAAGGAAAACATATGGAAAAACCAAAGACTACTGATGACAACACTAAGAAACCAAGCATTTTCTAAAAGTTTTAGGAGGGAGGTAGGGGGAGGGAGAAAGAGGAAATAGAAACCTTGTTATGGCAAAGAATGCATATATAAAGGTACCGGCAGATAAAACAATTGCATAATAAAAGGGAAAGGTACACAATGTCTAAAAATCTTATATTATAAATAAAACTGTGAACTGTAAGAGATAACACTTGTAGGAGAGAGTAATGATCCTTCAAGGAAGTTTAACATTTTCGGAGGAAAATGAAGTGTAACTCCGGTTGGCAGATTGATCTAAGTATATGGTAAGGGGTCAAATTTCAACATTGCGAAGGGGTTTACAGGAGGAGGCAAAAGCAACATCAAGTCTATGGAAATTACATAGTAAATTCCACCAACAACGTATGGAAACTTTGGTAAGGGACTTCCAATTAGAGGCAATATGTTGAAACGCAAGGGCCAAGAAAATAACAAGAGGAGGAAGTGGATTCTGTCTCCCCTAGTAATTTATTTAAACAAAAAGGAATCCACTCTGGCAGTGGTGTTGATCCCTACAATGGTGGGGAGCACACAGTGTTGTTTTAAATACCCCTCACACACCAACAGGCCCCTTGGTGTCATGCTTCATCATCGGGGTCTTAGCACCCCTCTACGGGATGCGGCGTGCTAGGACTCACGACTACGTAGGAGCACTGAAGGTGGACTATGTGTTGATGTGTGTGAAGGAAACAAGTGTGAGTGGTGAGGTGATAGAAAGTGATGGTTAAAAGATACCTGGCTGGAAGGAGAAAAATTAATAAAACATTTTTATTAAGCCCTCTGCTGGTATCGTTAAAAAAGTGCAGGGTGAGGTTGTTTTTTACTAGTTAGGGTATGTCAACCTCAAAAGTGCGTCGACATGTTTCGGAGTATAAAAACTCCTTCTTCAGGACGAGGATATGCACGATTATCCTCACCTTACTCACATGAAAATGTAGATGTCAAAGTGTGCTCTACAAAAATTGAAAAGTTGAAATGTACCTAATCGTGTTTTAATGATTGAAGTCTGTTGCGCCCAATTGGCGTTATTTAGTACAGAACCTGTGAATGAACAAAAACATCATGAAACATAACATCACAGTGTGACATTGAGAAAAACCTATGCTAATACATAGGAGGGTGATGAAGGTACGTGATGAGGTAGACCACGTTCCTGCTGTTGCAATTAGTAAACGCTTGTTGTTCCCATTTGGTGCCATTCTGAAAAGCGAGGGTCAGACTCTTCTCGGTCAGATGGCAACTATTGCAGTTTCCACATGGGGTGGTGTCCATGTAGCCCTTTTAGTCTTGTTTGTTGAATCACAGTGGTTGGGGGTCTAGTGTGCACAAGAATGTCTTTTAGATTTTTTCCTCTCCTAGCTGTTTTTTGACATCCTATAGGTTGCTACATTGAGCAGGAAGAAAAGAACCCCCAGTACTACACTTTGGCTCATGAGGCCAGTTAGCCTTTGTCCATAAGTAAGCACTGTATATAACAAAATATGTGTTTCCTTCCATTATTCCAACCTAGGGAATCTCATGGCGATTATATTCAATCTATGTGTGTCCTTGTCTATGTGTATGTCTATGTACTTTTTCTTTTACAGGGTTTTTGGACCTCATTTGGGTTCTTCATCACCCTCCTATGTATTAGCATAGGTTTTTCTCAATGTCACACTGTGATGTTATGGGGGGGAGAGATGACATAGGAAAAAGAAAAGAGAGATAGAAAAGCAAACGGCAAGGAATAGACAGAAGAGACAGTACAAATCCAGAAGGATGACTGCAAAAAACATACCTGAGGGGGAAATACAAAAGGAAGATGGGGGAATGGCGACAATTAACAAGATGAACCAGCCAAGAAGCAGGGACATCACCGCACCGGGACGTCATAGAACCACAAAAGGAAGGTTACAGGAAGGTTGGAATAATAAAAAAACAAATCTGTGGAAGGGGAGAAAAATAATTAGAAGCAATTCAGGACAACAAAAGACATTCCGAAGATTACAACAAGCCGTACAGCAAAAGTTGATAACAAGAACAAACAAAACAAACAACAATCAAATATAACAATCTCAAGGAAGGTTGAAGAGAAAGGCAACAAGGCCGCGAAGAGAGAGGACGTGAAGGCAAGCACAAAATACCACAGAGCAGTCAAAACTATTCAACCATTTGAACCATTTGAAGAAGAAGAAGTGTCCATGCTGCCGCCGTTTTGTAGGAGAATAAAATTCCGAAGTTCACCGGGATCCTGAAAAGTCCAAGTCTTATTCTGATGAGTGACTTTAAAAATGCAGGGATGGAACAGACCATAACGCGCTCAAAGGGAGCGGAGAGATCATGCTTCGGCCCTCTGTGCAACATGTAGCACAGCCAGAAGATGACAAGCCTGCTCTGTATGTGCCATACACTCAGGGCTTTAAGTGGACCAGGTCTTGCCAGTGTTCAGAACGGGTAGTTTTAAAAAGCAGTTGCCGGGACAGATCCCTCTCAAGCTCTCCATTTTTGCCCTCAGGCTGAAAAAAAGAATCTTAATTCTGCAGCAGTGGCACCATTCACTGCCTTTGATCGAACTTCAAAGAGACTCGTTATAGTACTTTCAGTCTCATCATTTCAGAACTGAAGCATTTTCAATTTTATATACAACAAAGCCATAGTTGTTACTTATTTATGTTATACATCTAAAAACAATAGACAAAGCCAATAGTACTGGCTTGTTGTATGTGTAATATTACTTATCGTTGTATGTGTAATGTTACTTATTGTTGTGTATATCTATCTATACAAATATAATAAAGAGAGAGCCCAAACCTTTGAGGCGGGTAATCTCAGGAACCACAGCACCAATCACAACACCCAATACAGCGTTGGAAAGGGCAGTTGCAGCAGAAGGACATGGGCTATGCAGACGCCCACCATATACATTTAAAAGGTAAAAGAACCGTGCCAGCAAAGTAGTCCCTTGTGGCCGTGTCTGTGTTGTGCTGTGGGCGTGTGCTGGGGGCATGACAAATGCTGGGGGCGTGTGGTACATTCTGCCCTTCATGCCATGTCTCATATCGCGTGCTAATCCCACCCTGCTCCCTTTAAATACCCCTGCAACCCATAATCATAACCCACCCTTACTCCTTAAAATACCCCAACACCCTTAAACACTAACCCATCTTAACCTTATAAATATACCCTGTACCCCAATACCCCAACCTATCCCTAAACCCTAAAAATACCCCTGTACCCCAAAACACAAACCTAGCCCTGAACCCTATAAATACCCCTGTACCTCAAAACCCAAACCTACCCCTGAACCCTAAAAATACAACTGTACCCCAAAACCCAAACCTAGCCCTGAACCCTAAAATACCACTGTACCCCAAAACCCAAACCTACCACTGAACCCTAAAATACCCCTGTACCCCAAATCCCAAACCTAGCCCTGAACCCTTAAAATGCCCCTGTACTCCAAAACCCAAACCTACCCCTGAACCCTAAAAATACCCCTGTACCCCAAAACCCAAATCTAGCCCGAACCCTAAAAATAACCCTGTACACCAAACCCCAAACCTACCTCTGAACCCTAAAATACCCCTGTACCCCCAAACCTAAACCTAGCCGTGAACCCTATAAATACCCCTGTACCCCAAAACCCAAACCTAGCCCTGAACCCTTAAAATACTGAGAGAGCGCAATTTGAATATAAAATATATAGTCGCCATATTTAAACGTATATGTTATAAATGTAGGAATGAAACGCATATCGTAATGTAAAGTTGACGATAATAGCATAAAGGTCAACTAACGTGATAACATGGTATAGGAAATGTAAATGTATTCACATGTTAAACATGCATTAGATTTAGAAGGCCCGTATACATGATGGGTAGATATAGAAATGTGTAGAAATGCTTATGAAATGTAGAACGTGCACAGTAGAAAACATGTACGTGTATAACTTTAAATTGGAGTAACATGAGAGAAAAACGTAGGGAAATGTAACGTGGAGAAATGTGCAGAGAACCTATATAACGATGTAACCAGTGAGAATATAAAAGTTATACTCTACGTAGTTTATATTCTAGGTAGAATGTATTCAAGCATAACTAAGACTTTGCTAAAAGTACGAATATATAAATGTATGTTAAAGGTTACACTGCGTAGAAGGTTTTTTGTAGGAATGCTGGAAGAGTTTAGGTCATTTGTGATTATAACCCGACTGACCAAGAGTTCGCAGGAGCTTAGTCAAATGTATGTAATTTAATGGGCTTGTAAAAGTCGTAAATAGCTTGATGTGGACGTGAGAGCCAAGAAGTCTAGCACTTGTTAGATTTAAGGTGACAATGCCGGACGGAGCTTATTGCTCGTACGTGAGGAGAGACACTTTGAATGTGAACCATGTTTTGACAAGACCATTCACAGGACCTAGAAGGGTCAAGTTAAGCGACATGGAGTTAAAGTTTTGTCTAAGGTCGTTTGACTTTTGCGCTAAAAGTGTCAATGAAGGTAGCCAGCGAGATGATGAAGATGACATCTAAGGAGAAGGGTCAACTTAACGAACGACGCAAGGAGTGGACCAATGGAAGAAGCAAGAAGTTGACATCATCGGGGAAAGTCCGTGGTGGGCGTCAAGGGGCGTTTCACCCACACTGTGATTGTGTATTTTAGGGACAGCACCCCGGGGAGGAGAGAGCAATCAGAGAAGGGCAATGTGAGAGCAGAGCAATTAGCATTAGGCTAAGGCGAGAGCGAAGACAAGGGTAGATGCCTTGAGCAGATGCGCTGAGAGATCAGAGCGCAAGGGAGCAGTAGGCCGAGGACCCTTAGAGAGCGGATGGGTAGGCAGAGAGGGTACTGCTTCTACAATTTAAGAATTCCTTTAGAGGCTAAGAGAGTTTGAACTTCTTTGGGAGTCAAACTGCTGACACCTTTTTAGGGAAGAAACTTGCGAAGTAGGGATGTCACATAGCATAGAGTAGGGACAGTTTTAACTTGATTATTTTTATCTTACTGCAGATGACGCAGAAGGAACCACTTCACACTGAAGCTTTGATTGCGGATCTAGAGACTGATTTTGTATTTTGTATACTTTGAGATTTATTCTGTAAGGATTGTATTGCATTCAAATTAACTTCATATAAAACTTTTAAACTTTATCAGTTGTAAGTGGTTCTTCAGAGTGGCGTCAGTTAATGGGGTTTGTCTAATCTATGTGGGGGTTGTCTTTTCCTCAATGACAGATACTAGCGGTCCAAAATAGATGAATGAGATAATTTATTAAATTGATCATAATCATAAATTGATATCAAAATCTCATTCCCCGCAGTTGGTAGCAGAGTATGATGGTTATCTTCTTGAGGAAGACGACCTAGGCCAGGTTAGTTTACCCCAAGGTCCCTAGTCATCGTCGACCAGAAGAAGAATTGCAGCCGAAGACGGTGCTGACGGTGCGTCGAGAGAAAAGCAGCAGAGTCGGTCGAGAGTGAGTATAAGGGTCATGCGTTGTAAGATTGCGGTGTTTTATGTTGTTCCTATGTTATAATGTCAAGCGGAGTTGAATGCCTGTAGTGTGATTGAGGGAAGGTTGTGAGCGCGCGCAACCGGATGAAATCTTATGTCCAGAGGACTTAAGTGGTTCGGGTGTATCGAACACCCAGAGTAATTTGTCTACCATTGAAAGGGGGTCATGAGGTACCATTGATTTCCCGACAGACCGATGATAGGGGGAGCGTATGAGTGAGTGTATGAGTAACGGACGCTGGTCGTACGTTTACTGTGTGTAAGTAACCTATCAGTTGAGGCGATCGTCGGACCGTAAGAGGGAAGACGTTTCGTCAGTTGAGGTGACAATTACAGGTAGACTGTGGCCGTACAGTCAGAGAAAAGTGATCGCTTGGACGGAAGTAGTCATTTTTCAGTGTATGAATGAAAACGCATGTGAAATCGTGAGACGAGTTGAGAAAGAAGGAGAATTGCTGCAAGAGGACGAGTGACGTCAGCATAGAACCGCGCTGAGATTGGTTAGTTTGTCAGAAGTCAGCGAAGAGTCGCATAGAGATTGGTCGGTCAGCAAAGAGTCGCGCTGGGATAGGCTGATTAGCGAGAGTCGCACAGGGATTGGTGGTTGTCATCAAGACGCAAACAAGGAAGAGAATTAGTAAGGAACATCGTACGTTATCGAAAATGAAGTGTTTCAAGGGTTTAGGGAAAATCTTTAGGAGAAAAAGGAGAAATTTATATGCAGGAGAAGAAGCTCCACCAGAAGGCACACCAGCTTATCATATGGCAGTAAATGTAGGCTTACATTCGATACTGTGGATTTCCGAGTGGCACAGGCTAACTGAAGGGCATAAAGAACTGGCGTTTCCGAGATTCGGAACGTTTAAACTAGACGTGTTGAACCAGCTGAAAGCGACAATGCTTTCAACAAGACCTCTACCGAGGCCAACACAATTTGAAGCACTTGGTGTGTGGTTTAGGACCGCACACGAAAAGAGCGTAAAAAGGCGCCAAGAAAGAGTGAGAAGATCGGTAAAGGCAGTGCAGGATGCTAAATGGGACGATGAAGCTAAGAAATGGAGGGTGCAGAAGATAGAAGCAGATAAACTGTACCCGATGTTGGAAGTTACGGGAGAAAGGAAACCTATAGAACAGGAAGATGAGGAAAGCGAGTCGGAGGAGGATCTGATAGAGAGGCTATTAACAGATAAACCACCTCCATACAGCGGTGAACTTGCGAGTCCCATATTACCGCAAGCGGACGGAGCTAGGTGGGGGGAATATAAATCGATCCCAGTAACGGAGTGGGACGCTAACAAGACTGAGGAAATACCCCAAACTAGTTCCGAACAGAGAGTAGTGGGAAGATTTGTGGTCCAAAAGGTTCCAGAGACGCAATGCGCAAGGTCGTACCAAATGCCAGACGCTTTACAAGTTCCTGTTACCATAGGCCCTATTGTGTCAATCTACAACCCAGAAGGGGTCCAGCAGGAGGAACAGGCACGATGGGACAGAGAAAGAGCAGAAGTGGAGAACAGGAATGCCACAATGAATCCCCAAAGGCAAATACTAGCACCGATGAGTCGGAGTACCCCATTAGATTCTGCAACGGGTCCCAGGATAGAACAGGGAGGTCAAAGAGGGCCAATGGATTTGAGGGGTCCTAAACCGAAGTCTTTTAAGGAGTTAAGAGAATATTTGAAAGAATGGGAAACTGTCGAAGAGGCTCGGAGTAAGAGTTTAGAAACGGGACCTGAGTGGAGAGAAGAGGACAACAGGATTCTCTCTCATTGTGGAGCTGGCGAAAGCAGCCCCGAGTGGGAGAGAGGAAGTCAAGAAAGCAGAAGAGATACTTGTCCTACCATTAGCGGCAATAGACAAATGTGCGATGACAGGAGTGCAGGGTGTGGCGAAGTGCCTCGCGTCACCTTCAGTGAAGGGGAACGTAGGACACAGGAGTACCGGAATACCTTTAGGTGCACACACCATGCCCCAGGTGAGGATGTGAGACACTGGAATCACGGAAACATGGAGAGTCGCGAAGCGTCTCGACATGCATCCGGCGATAGTGGACGGAGTCAGGAGAACATAGGGAGTCGCGAAACGTCTCGCCATTCATCCGGTGATCACGAAAGAGATCACGGGAACATGGAGGGCCGTGAAGGACCTTATCGTTTATTAAGCGACACCAGACAACAAGCGTGTTACAGTGGGTTAGAACAGAACGGTGGATCCTATCTCGTATCTGGAGAAACCGAACCGAAAAGACGGAATGTAGGGTTGGGGGACGGAGCATTATTCCACCATACCCCACGCGAAGATGGAAAGGCTTGGGATCTAGAGAGGTGGGAACAGAGAAATGGAAGCAAGACTCCTCATAACTCACCTGTGCTCAGGCGTAGGGCGCATAGTGGAGGTGAGAGGGATATGAGAGAACAACACAGGACTGAAATGCTGAAAGCTGAAATAAAGGCAAAACGGCTTGACGTAATGAGTTTGAAGTCAGACTTGGATGAAATGATTGATGGCACAGTGGCACTAGAGAGATTAGACTTGTATACACCAGACAAAATATTGTTCTTATCCAAGGATATTACTCGGAGGGCGAGGTCAGCTCATGAGAACCTATCTAATTTGGCAAACAGGTACATGGTAGACCTGTCGCGAACTAAGGCTTTACAGAGTAACCATAGGCTAACTTGCACAGATCGGGATCTGGATGAGCGTAGAACGATCGCGCTGAAGGTACACATAAAGGAATTGATCATAAGTATCAGAATATGGAAAGATCTGGATAGATGGGAGGAAAGATGGTCCAAGAAGGGCTCTGTCAGACGGAGCGCACTTGGGAGGTCCCAGGACGCAGACTTGATGCGAATGGAAGCTTTCCCTTTGCGAGAAATCGCGAATGGAAGCTACGTTCACGTGCCCTGGAGTAGGGGGGATTTGGCGGCATTTACCAATTCCTTCCCAAAGCTTAGGGATAATCCCGTCGAGTGGTACAAACAGGTAGAAAGATTCGTGAAGATCTCGAAGGTACTGTGGATCGATTTGAACACACTGTTCGATATCGTAGTACCCGGAGATTTGTGGACGGCGTGCAAGCTTAGTGTTGAATGGCCTAATTGTGAGCCTCCGAGAGATACCCGGACGAATGGTCCATCAGTTAGAGTCATGGAAAAATACGAGAGAGTAATAACATGGCTAAAAGATAAAGTGCCGGTGCAAGACATAGACTGGGTTAAGATAGATCGAACTACTCAGGAACCGAAAGAGACAGTTCATGAGTTCTATGAGAGATTACTGAAAGCATTCAAGCAGTACAGCGGGTTAGATGTAATGGATCCTAAGGACATTGGACAGTTTGTTTCGAAGTTTGTCCTCGGATTGAGACCAGAAATATGCCTAATGATCCAACAGCATCTGATCTGTTGGCAGAACAAACCTTTAGATGAAATTCTGAGGTATGCAAGGTACTGTAGTGACGAGATAGACTCTAAGGCAAAGAAGCTTAAAGAAAAGTTAATGCTAGTGCAAATGCAAGCTGCTGGAAAGGATAAACCGCGGCAACAGGGAACAGGAACGCAGGCGAAGAAACAGAATAATCAGAGCAGAGATGAGGAAGAAAGACCGAGACCGAGAATGGATATCGCGACACTGAAAAAGACGACGAGATGCCATCAGTGTAACGAGGTGGGACACTGGCGACGCGAGTGTCCTTACAATGTTGAGTCAGGGGAATTAGAGCAGGAGGAGGAAGAGGTTCAGAACAACGTGGTTAAGGGAGCCACAGTCCCGAAGGGCAAGTTTGTCAAAGGGGGGACTCAGACTCCTCGAGCCCCGTTTCCTCAACCACCTCGCATCTCAAACGGAGGGAAAACCTACAGACAGATGCCATTGTTTGTAGGAGGAGAGGAATGCTACTACGTTGATCCACTTACAGGGCAGCGGGCGAATAGGGAGGAAGATTGTACTCTAGGAGCCGCCTTGGAAGTAGATCAGAGAGGACCATACGTAGAGGCTGAAGTAGCGGGATGTCCTACAACCTTTTTGGTGGATACGGGGGCCACTCGATCCACGTTGAGATCCGCGGTAGTCCCAGGTCTGCCAATATCAGGAGAAATGGTTCAGGTGGTAGGAGTCGCGAACAAAAGGATGACGAATCCCCTGACCGAACCAGTGTCAGTAAGGATAGGGAATTACAGTGACGAACATCAGTTTGTGATCTGCGATTCTAGTCCTGTGTGCTTATTAGGGAGAGATTTGCTGTGTAAACTGAATTGCACGATACATTGCACACCAGAAGGAGTAGAAGTGCAGACCAATGACGAGGATGCTGATTTTAAAGTCGTAAACTCACAAGAGTGTGTGGAACTATATCCTACCTTAACAGTGGAGGAGCTTCCACAGGACTTGAGGGAGAAAGTCTCAGCTGAGGTATGGGATTTTACTGGGGAAGAAATAGGATTGATCAAAGGAGTAGAACCGGTAAAGATCTTGGTAAGACCCCATGCTGAGTATCCAAGAACACCACAGTATAAGCTAACGCCAGAGACGATTGCAGGAATAAAGCCTGTGATCGAATCCATGATCAAACAAGGAATACTGAAGGAGATCGTGGGTAGTCCATGTAACTCCCCGATCATGGGTTTGCAGAAGCCTAGTGGAAAATACAGAATAGTGCAGGATCTTCGAAAGATTAATAATATTGTTGTCTCATGTTGTCCAGTGGTACCGAATCCATCAGTGATATTATTTCAGATACCGTTCCAAGCTGAATGGTTTACCGTGATAGATTTGTGCCAGGCTTTCTTTTCGATACCGTTAGACGAAGAGAGTCAGTATCTTTTCGCTTTTAAGCTGGAAGATCGCGTTTTAACATGGTGTCGTATCCCTCAGGGGTATACAGAAAGTCCATCGATCTTTAACCAGCTATTGAAGAAAAATCTTGAGAGTCTAGTGCTGCCCAAGAATTCAGTTCTGGTCCAGTACATAGACGACCTCCTAGTTGCGTCAGAAACTGAGGAAGCTTGCAGAGAAGACACCATCACTTTGTTAAATCACTTGGCCGAGAACGGACACAAGGTGTCTCCAAGTAAATTGCAATATTGTAAGACTGAAGTGCAATACTTGGGCCATAGGATTGAAAAGGGAAAGCGAAAGGTGTCTCCAGACAGAATAGAGGCGATTATGAAAATGAACGCGCCTACGACACAAAGAGAAGTCAGGATGTTTCTAGGCATGGTCGGTTATTGTCGACAGTGGATAGCAAACTTTTCACTGAAGGCTAAACCGTTATTACAACTGACGCACAAAGGAGTAAGTGATCCGGTACCATGGGACAAAGATTGTTTGATGGCATTTTTGCAGCTGAGGGAGGACTTATGTCGCGCCCCGGCTTTGGGAATGCCAGATTACACTAAACCTTTTTTGCTTTACTGCTGCGAGAGAGAGGGATGCGCTTTAGCGGTTTTAGCTCAGATCCACGGAGATGCGCGCAGGCCAGTGGCGTATTTTTCGGCTACATTAGATCCAGTAGCCGCAGCGTTGCCCGGATGTCTCAAATCCGTAGCTGCAACGGGTGTCAGCATCGAGAGATCCGAGAGCGTGGTGATGGGACACCAGTTAGTGGTGTATGTGCCGCATTCTGTGGAATTGTTAATGACCAGGACGAAGACTCAGCATCTGACGAATAGCAGGCTCACACGCTACGAGCAAGTCATACTGGCTGCCGAGAATGTGACCCTAAAAAGATGCTCTGTCTTGAATCCTGCAACCTTGATGCCACTTCCGAATGAAGTGGATGATGAAAATTGTACAGATCATGACTGCCTCGATGTGACTGAACTATGTACCAAACCGAGACCTGATATCGTAGATGAGCCATTGACAGACCCAGACGAAATTTTCTTCGTTGATGGTTCATGCGTAAGAAACGATGTCGGTCAGCTGAGAGCAGCTTATGCAGTATGCACGATTACCAGAGTTATAGAAGCCGCTTGCCTGGAAGGAGTACACTCCGCACAGGTAGCTGAAATTGTTGCTTTGACTCGTGCTTGCTTAGCAGGCGACAAACTTCGAGTCACCATATACACCGATAGCCAGTATGGTTTCGGGGTAGTTCACGATTACGGGCAGTTATGGTCTCAAAGAGGTTACATGACCTCCTCGGGTTCTCCCATTAGGAATGGAGAATTCGTGAGACTTCTGTTAGAGGCTTTGCAAAAACCTATGGCCATAGCAGTGGTCAAATGTGTGGCACATACAAAGAACCTTGATTTTGTGTCACAAGGAAACCGCTACGCGGATGAGGTAGCACGTTACTGCGCGGAGCAGGGATATTCTCACACCGATGTAAAAGTGGGGGGAGTCCAGGAAAGAACTGAATTGACTATGTTGCTAGATACTGTAGATACGTGGGATGAATTAAGAGCTGTACAGGAAAATGCACCAGATGATGAGAAAAGGAGCTGGGAAACAGCAGGTTGTGTAAAAAGCGAGATGAATTTTTGGGTTTCTGCCGATGGGAGGGCAGTTTTACCAAATGAACTTGTTAGTCCAATGGCAAGGAAATTGCATGGATCAGCACACATAGGGAGAGATGCTATGGTGAGAGTATTCAGACAAACATGGTTTAATCCTAAGTTTAGAGTAGCGGCAGAAGCAGTGTGTCAGCGATGTGCGATCTGTCAGCAACTAAACGTGGGAAAGAGAACACCAGTTACCTTGAGTCACATAGGAAGGTCTGGGGGGCCTTTCAATAGGATGCAGCTTGACTTTATAGAAATGCCTCCATGCAACAGACTTAGATACGTTTTAGTGATTGTCTGCATATTTTCTAGATGGGTTGAGGCTTACCCTACACGTAGGTGCGATACACTTACAGTAGCAAAATTGTTGCTTAGGGAGTTAATACCGAGGTTTGGGGTGCCATCCTCTTTGGAATCGGACAGAGGAACTCATTTTAATAGCGAAGTGGTGAAGATGCTATGTTCAGCTTTGAATATTGATCAGAAGTTACACTGCAGCTATCGACCAGAAGCTTCAGGGATTGTAGAACAAATTAACAGTACCATCAAGTCCAGACTGGCTAAAGTTTGTTCATCGACATCCCTGAGTTGGCCAGACGCACTTCCAGTGGTTCTTATGAGCATACGTAGCACACCTGATAGAAGAACAGGCCTCTCTCCACACGAAGTGCTAATGGGGAGAGCTATGAGATTGCCATCGGTTCCGACTGCAGCGCTAGTGAACATCACAGACGATTTGATCTTGGACTACTGCAAGGGACTATCTGATGCCGTTAATTCTGTGTCCCTCCAGGTCCAGGCTGCAGAGGTTCCATCAGCACAAGACTTGTGCCATGACCTGAGTCCGGGAGACTGGGTCCTGGTGAAGAAGCATGTCAGGAAGAACTGCTTAGACGTGCGTTGGCGAGGACCGTTTCAAGTCATACTTGTAACGAACACTGCGGTGAAGTGTGGAGGTCTGCCAAACTGGATACATGCCTCACACACCCGAAGAGTGCCAACACCTCCAGAAGAAACAGCTCCTCTCTCGGATGAAAATCCGACGGGAAGCGGAGAAGCCATAGAGGGGGAAAGCCAAGCTGTGGAGGTGATCGAAGAAACTGAAACTGTGTTGGAACAGGACGACGAAGGTCAGGACACTAGTGGGACCGAAGTCGCCTCAGGAGAAGAAAGTAATTGGGAGTCCGACACAGATATCGAGCAGACTGAGAGTGACCAAGAGACAGGTCCTAGAACAAGGAGCGGAAAGACAAGGAGTGACGAAGCCAGTTGGCCGGAGAGAAGGAAAAGGCCAAGTTCGGAAGAAAAGAAAGAAAGAACACTTGTCCCGATCGCTGAAGAATCGGATCAGGAGGAAGAAACGACAGACTCAGGAACTGAGAGTCCACGAAGATTGAGAAGGGTACGTGTGCCCTGCAGAAGGTACGCCACCCCAGAGTGGACTTATCTAGCAGATGTCTTGGGGACAGAAATCTGGGAGAGTGAAGAGCGTGAAAGTAATCGATCTCGATCCATTTGTGGCAGTGGAGATATGGATGTTGACGCCTGGACTCGAGACTGAGGGGTTACTGACTTTCACACTTCCCATACCCCCATACTTGAGTCGGATTACAGATTTAGTGTTGAACAGATTACAATTTCCAACATTTGGTCATCAAATATCAGAGGAAGAAGATAAAGTCATTCGGTTTGAGTTGTTGGAACTTGTTGCAAGAGCTACAGGTACGAGAATAATTGTTGATACTTAAAGACTTTATATATAAGTTGTAAAGAAGAAGATAACCTAGCGCCGAGTGGAAAGAAGAATAAAATTAGGGATTACATTTAGAGGACGGAGAAGGGCTAGGGTTGTCTGCTGCTAAAAAGAGAAATGACATTTTTGTGAAAGAAGAGACTTTGTTGATAAAAAGCACTTTAAAGACTGAGAAAGCAACCAAGCAACCAAAGACTGGAAAGGAGAACTTTCGCTAGAGAACGAGGTACGCTGTTTGATAACATGGAGAACGGCAACCCAAACAGAAAAGCTAGATGTATAGTAGGTACACTTATAGCAGTAGTGATATTTCTCATAATTACAGTAGTGACAATATCTTACATAATAGGACATGAGAACGATAAAGAAATAGCAAATGTAAAAACTGTAACGACTTTGAAACCTGCTCTTGTGGGGAAGAACGAAGAGAGCAATGTTATACGAGAAAAGGCGTTACTTACAGATGAAGCTCGTAGATTGCACGTAGACGAGTCACAGGGAAATTTTAGGTCAAACGCATACGCTAAACTGTTATATGAATATATCGATGCCATGGAGGCCAAGGATTGCTACGTTTGTATGCAATTGCCGGCTTCTGTAGACGAAGGCATTAGATATCATCATCTCCCATTGACTTATGGGATAACATGTAGTTTACTGCTTAGTATATTTTATGGTAGAGAAGGATTTGAGTACTACTTTTCAAATTATGATTCGGTACTGCCTGAAGTTCCGAATTATAAGCAAATGAAGAAGTGGGACTATTACAAAAAGGAGGATAGACTGGCTAAATTCTTTCTTCCTTGGGATACATTAGATACATCATATGCACGTAGAAATAATCTGACTTGCAAAGTGTCAGAGGTAGAGAAAAGGTTTATTGCACAAGTAGATGACCGATACAGAAGGCAGAAGATTCTAAAAATGTCAGGACAATGGAAAATAGATTGGACAGAAGAAGAGAAGGCACATAAAAAGAAAGGTAGCAATGGTCCAATAGCATTGGATAGAACGCAGAAAGGAAAGTTATGTTTAACTCGAAGCAAGACATATTATGAGAGTGAATTTGTAGGTGAAGTTAGTTGCGAGCACTCTTTTAAACTGGAGTACTACACGAAAGATTTTATGAAAGGGATGCAAGCTATTCCGAATGTGTATTTTGTATGTGGGAGAAGTGCCTATGTAAAACTACCTGACAATTGGTATGGTTCGTGTTACTTGGCAATTGTCTTCCCCAAAATATATCATGCAAAGGATTTAGCGATCATAGAAGGAAAGGCTTCGATGAGAACGAAAAGGGAAGTAGGAGATGCAGAGGTAGTAGGAGATGTATTTGGAGCGATGTTTCCATTGTTAGGCTTGATCCTCAACGATTAGGAGGTTAGCGACAGTAGTGGATAGATTGTCTGCCAGTACTGCAAGGTCATTAATGCTAGTAGAAGGGGAGATGCAATCGATCAGAGCAATGGTTCTTCAGAACAGACTTGCTCTAGATGTAATACTAGCAAAAGAAGGCGGAGTTTGTAAAGCTTTGAAGGTTCAGGAATGTTGTACTTATATTCCTGATAATTCAAAACCACTTGAGAAAGTCATACGGAACATTACACAGATTCATCAGGAGATCGAAGATTTATCAAAAATAAATGTTTGGGAAAAAGTAGGAAATGGAGTGGGAAAGGTTGGAAGTTGGTTTGCTAATCTTGGCAAAAGTATAATATGGTACATATTAAAGCCTGTATTAATAGTATTAATTTGCATAATTACATTATTAGGATTAGTAAAATTATATAAATGGTATAGGTCGAACCAGTTACAAAGATCGATGAGAGATCAAGAAAGGAGATTAGCTATGTTACAAGATCAACAGTATAAAAGTCTGAGAGCACTCGAATCGATAAAAAGAGGAAATGAGGTAACTAGTTCTGTATAAAAGGTTGTATTCAAATTGCTTTTAGTGATGACTCCTAAAAGTCATCAAAGGGGGGAACTGAGAGAGCGCAATTTGAATATAAAATATATAGTAGCCATATTTAAACGTATATGTTATAAATGTAGGAATGAAACGCATATCGTAATGTAAAGTTGACGATAATAGCATAAAGGTCAACTAACGTGATAACATAGTATAGGAAATGTAAATGTATTCACATGTTAAACATGCATTAGATTTAGAAGGCCCGTATACAGGATGGGTAGATATAGAAATGTGTAGAAATGCTTATGAAATGTAGAACGTGCACAGTAGAAAACATGTACGTGTATAACTTTAAATTGGAGTAACATGAGAGAAAAACGTAGGGAAATGTAACGTGGAGAAATGTGCAGAGAACCTATATAACGATGTAACCAGTGAGAATATAAAAGTTATACTCTACGTAGTTTATATTCTAGGTAGAATGTATTCAAGCATAACTAAGACTTTGCTAAAAGTACGAATATATAAATGTATGTTAAAGGTTACACTGCGTAGAAGGTTTTTTGTAGGAATGCTGGAAGAGTTTAGGTCATTTGTGATTATAACCCGACTGACCAAGAGTTCGCAGGAGCTTAGTCAAATGTATGTAATTTAATGGGCTTGTAAAAGTCGTAAATAGCTTGATGTGGACGGGAGAGCCAAGAAGTCTAGCACTTGTTAGATTTAAGGTGACAATGCCGGACGGAGCTTATTGCTCGTACGTGAGGAGAGACACTTTGAATGTGAACCATGTTTTGACAAGACCATTCACAGGACCTAGAAGGGTCAAGTTAAGCGACATGGAGTTAAAGTTTTGTCTAAGGTCGTTTGACTTTTGCGCTAAAAGTGTCAATGAAGGTAGCCAGCGAGATGATGAAGATGACATCTAAGGAGAAGGGTCAACTTAACGAACGACGCAAGGAGTGGACCAATGGAAGAAGCAAGAAGTTGACATCATCGGGGAAAGTCCGTGCTGGGCGTCAAGGGGCGTTTCACCCACACTGTGATTGTGTATTTTAGGGACAGCACCCCGGGGAGGAGAGAGCAATCAGAGAAGGGCAATGTGAGAGCAGAGCAATTAGCATTAGGCTAAGGCGAGAGCGAAGACAAGGGTAGATGCCTTGAGCAGATGCGCTGAGAGATCAGAGCGCAAGGGAGCAGTAGGCCGAGGACCCTTAGAGAGCGGATGGGTAGGCAGAGAGGGTACTGCTTCTACAATTTAAGAATTCCTTTAGAGGCTAAGAGAGTTTGAACTTCTTTGGGAGTCAAACTGCTGACACCTTTTTAGGGAAGAAACTTGCGCAGTAGGGATGTCACATAGCATAGAGTAGGGACAGTTTTAACTTGATTATTTTTATCTTACTGCAGATGACGCAGAAGGAACCACTTCACACTGAAGCTTTGATTGCGGATCTAGAGACTGATTTTGTATTTTGTATACTTTGAGATTTATTCTGTAAGGATTGTATTGCATTCAAATTAACTTCATATAAAACTTTTAAACTTTATCAGTTGTAAGTGGTTCTTCAGAGTGGCGTCAGTTAATGGGGTTTGTCTAATCTATGTGGGGGTTGTCTTTTCCTCAATGACAGATACTAGCGGTCCAAAATAGATGAATGAGATAATTTATTAAATTGATCATAATCATAAATTGATATCAAAATCTCATTCCCCGCAATACCCCTGTACCGCAAAACACAAACCTACCCCTGAACCCTAAAAATACCACTATACCCCAAAACTCAAACCTAGCCCTGAACCCTAAAAATACCCCTGTACCCCAAATCCCATACCTATCCCTAAACCCTAAAACTACCCCTGTTACCCATAACCCAAAACTATATCTGAACCCTTAAAATACCCAAACACCCCAAAACATATACCTCAGTACCCTAAAACATATACCCCATACCAATACTTACCTTATCTAAGCATTTAAAAATCATATGCTTTTACCATTCATGCATTTACAATGAATTTCGTTGTAAATGGATGCGTGGTAAAAGCATATAAAATGTAATGCAATGGGTTATAATGGCATTGCGGAGTCATGGTACTTTCGTAATGAAAGGATGCTGAGTGATGGTATGTGGAAAGAAAGTTGCGGAATAACGGGTGTTTACCCTCCCCCTGTAAGTACATTGATGGCACGGCGGCCCACATCTCCAGCAACATAGTCATATTTTTTCACCACCCATTTCAAAAATGCACAGGTCTCTCTCATTGGTGGCCAGCACCGACATACCCTTTTAGACACACCTCCTGCCACAGGTTCTAGAATTGCGAACTTTAAAGCTGGGGAGCTACGTTTGAATCTCGGCATCAGCTCAACATCCTGTGATTCCAGGCAAATCGCTTTGGGCCATATGTATCAACATACCCTTTTGCGATTCCTTAATAGCGATTATGAAGGAATCGCTATTTAGAAATTGCAAAATGGTATGTATGAAGAAATTCGCTATTTTTAAGCGATTCCTTAAAATTCCTTAATTGCGCTTAGCAAATTGCTAACCGCAATTAAGGAATAATTTCCCATTCATTTCTATTGGCCAGGAGGCCCATAGGAAAGAATGGGAAATTATTCTCAATATACGATTCGCAATTTGCTAATCGCAAATTGAGAATAATTTCAAAGGTGCAGGGGTGTCTCAAGAACACCCTGCTGCACCCCTGAAAATGACATGTGTGCGCAAATGGCGCACATACATGCCCTAAGGGCCTGTATGAGCGTCACATGGCACCATTGGATGTTAAAAAAATGCTTTTTTTAAAGAATGCGCAACTTAGCACCAACTAGAAGTTGGTGGTAATTTGCAATATATATAAATTCCTTTATTCGGTTTAACACATTGGCAAACCATAAAAGCAACATTTTTAAAAATACAGTTTCATATCTAAAATGTATAGAATCTACATGTTACATACAAAAATTTGGTCCAGATCAAGTCAATACAAAAAATGCTAAAAATTATTAGTTCATTATATTTTTTAGGGCCACAACCAGGGTGCCTTATTACAGATTTTTTCTATGCCTTGTGACACATTTTAAAAAATTCAAGACATGGTAACAAACAAATTCAGATTCCAACATTTGTAGGCGAAGCATTGCGGGACGGCATTGTCTCAAACCCCACTGCCTCAACAATGGTAATAACCATATTTTCCGATGTGAGAGGTGGAATTTACAAAACAATATCGTATGTACATTAGTTTGTTTTGAATTTTCGTCACACGGGCAGATAGGAACAGTTTGGTCCCACCTATTTCCTTCGTGAAAGGCTACTAGCCTAAATCTTGTCAGCAGCATTCTCTCATAGGTACTAATTTGTAGTGTTAGGTAAGGCTGGATGCTTTCTGTCACCTGGACCATGTTGGCATGGAGGACCGAGGATTTTAGAGACTCAGCGGCCAACCTCAATGACTCTAGATGGCTTAATGCCAGTTGTTTCAATGTTCTTTTTGGTATATCAATGATGTTTTCAGGTTGGAGGTAATAATTCTCCTTACCTAAGTCTTTGAGGAAATTTCTGATATACTGAAGCCATGATATATTATCAGTTTGATCAAGAGTCATCAGCTCTGCTACAATTGTCTGTGTAAGTAGATTCTTTTCAGAGGTCCAAATACGCCTCCAAAGCAACAGTGGTTGAATCTTTGTGAGATCCTCTAAGTAGGGCACTCCCAGTTCCAAGTGAGTTGCATAAGTAGAAGTGCATCTAAGCGTTGCTAGCAGGAATCTGAAGAAAGAATTTTCTGCAACCTGAGGGGTACTTACATCTACATGACCCCAGAGTCCCGCCCCATATAGTGCAATTGACTGACACTTTGCGCTACATATTTTTAATAACTCTACTTGAGCCCTCCTCCCCAGTCTCTGTGAGAAGCTGATCAGCGCCGCTGTAGCTCTGTTAAAAAGATGACACTTTGCATCCACTGCGGGCCGCCAATTCAATTTCTATCGATCATAATACCCAGATACGGATATTGATCAGTTACCTCGAGTTTTTGGTCATTAAGGTAAATGCTCCTCACTTGTTTTTTCCTATTGCCTGCTATCATGACAAACGTTTTTTTTACGTTCACATGTAGGTCCAACTTGCCCATATAGTCAGTATATCTATTCAGGGACTTCTGTAATTCGAGTGCCAGGATGACTGCGTGGTCTGCATAGAGCAGAGCGGGAATCAGACGCTTTTTTACCTGTGGCAGGTCCTGTGCCCCACTCAGCATCTCCTCCTCCAGACCGTTGGTATACAAAGAGAATAGGAAGGGGCCAGGACACATCCCTGTCTGACTCCGCGCTCCACTCCAAACGGTGCCATCAGCTCTCCCCCTAGGCCAAAACGCACTCTCACAGTCGCTGTTGAATATAATTCTCTCAGAAAATCCAAGAGAACAGAATCCACTCCCATAAACCTCAGGATTGTCCAGAGCTTCGCATGCGAGACACAATCAAATGCCGCGGACAGGTCCACATATACCATGTAGACCATGTCCTTTTTTGCTTGTGTGTATTTACTTGTTAGCAGGCTAAGATTAAGAGCCTGCTCCACTGTGCCGAACCCTCTCAAAATCCAAACTGGAGATCGGAAATAATGCCTTTCGCCTCAGCCCACTGTTGGAGTCTCTGGAGGATTACCCTTCCAGCAACTTTACCCAGAGAGTCCAACAGTGAGATGGGGCGATAGCATGTAACATCCTGGCGATCCCCTTTCTTAAAAATTGGGACCATGATAGATCTAGTCCAAAGACTCTATCAGACCCACTTTTGCTGCTGCATTGCACACTCTGGTAAGAATCGGGGCCCAAAGGTCTAAATTATATTTAAAGAGGTCCACCGGGTCCCCGTCTGGGCCCTGGGCTTTCCCATTTTTGCTAGTACCTAGTGCAACTATTAACTCAGAGATGTCAAATTGAAGGGATATTGGATATTCGACTTTTGCGAGTGTGTTTTCGGTCCTACCTGGTGTCACTATGTTTTTAAAGATTTTTGAGAAGTGAGCCACCCATACATCTTCCTCTATGGCCACTTCTATTTTAGGACTTTTATCGTCTATAAGATAGGGTGATCTAACTGTTCGCCAGAATGTCTCACTATTTTTAGAAAGAGCACTAGTATGGAGATCGTTCCCTAACTTCTGCTTAATTTCTTGTATTCTTAATTTACATGCCCTATTATATTGTTGCCTGCAGCATTGGATCTGGGCCGGATCTCTGGGAGTATTTTTTAGGGCTGACTTTAAATTGGTTAGGGCCGCTGTACAGCTATGATTAAACCATCCCCTAACGGATGTATTTGGGCCTTTGGAGTTGGCTGTGAGAAGACTCTTTGTTTTCTCCAATATTTGGGTAAAATTATTTAAAACGGCCTCATCTGTTTCATGCAAGTCCAAACATTTGATTATGTTTGGATAGGCCGCTTTTACCAATTTTCCAGTAATATCTGCTGTATTTACCTTCTCCCATTTTAGTGTGTATCCATTTTGCCTTCCCATCTCTAATTTATTCTGAGCAAGTGTTTTTTCTAAGGTTGAAATTACAGATTTGGCCTGATTTATATGGAGATCCATCCTCAGAGCAGAATGATCACTTAGTGTGTTATGCCTAACCTCAAAAGATCTAACTCTACAAGCCAGGCCAGGAGAGAGAAGGATATAGTCAACTGTTGTTTGGGATCCTCTACCAACATAAGTCGGTTGTAGGTGATTCGTGTCTGGGCTTATGGTGTTAGCTATTTCGAGATCTAGTTCCAATAGTATATTATTCATAGCGGCCAATGGTTTACTGTGCTCAAAATGCATCAGAGCGGTATCTTGCTCATCTACTATCCCACATTGATTTTTCTTAACTTGTGGGCATGGGTGTAGATTAAAGTCCCCTCCCCAAAGAAGATGAACTGCCCCTTTTCTTTTCCTAGATTGCGAAACTGGATTATTTTTTCCTGTATATTAGAGAGGAGGGTCAAAAATTGTCCCTCTTCTAGGGTATTGTAAAGATTAATTAGGAGAAATGAGTCCTTATTCTTGAGGGCCAGAAATAGTATTTGAAAGTTTGGGTCAGACCCAACTATCGTCACTTTTAGATTCAGGGTATTAGCAATATACGTGATGATCCCTCCTTTTGGTCTGCTCGCATTACAGGTAAGAGCTGGAATAAAATACGTTTTATAGCCTAGGAGATGGAGTTCCACTGTGGACCATGTCTCCTGTAGACAAACTATTTTCCCCTGATCCAAAAAGTGCAGGGCCGTCCCGTCATCAATTTTAGGGCGGAGACCCGCCACATTCCAAAAGAATATGGATAGAGGCGACAAAACTGGGTTTTTCACTACTTCATCATTTTCTGGGGGGGTGAGTTTATAACTTGGGGTGAACTGGAATTAGTTACTTCAGTCACCTCTAGTGGTCAATCGACCATTTCAAGGCCACTGAATCTATTCTTCGTTGGAATATTAAACCAAGTATCCCAACGTGGTTGCTCATTATAGATTATTCTCTGCGAATATGGGCCTTGGTCATCCCACCCCCTCCGCCTATAGCGTGATCCTGCTGTATTCCAGGAGTTCTCATAATCCTGGCAGCGCGGAGCCACCACATGTCTTGTACTGCCATAATCAAAATACCGTGGGGCTATTTGTTCCCAGGGAGCTTCATGATTGTGAAAGGAATCGTTGTATTGTCTTGCGGGGTAAAAGAAGGAAAGTGGTTTCGTGCTTATACCCCCATTTCCACCTGAGGGCTCCCATGAGCAGATGTAATATACTACTCTGGGGTCCTCGAATGTAATGATGATGCAATCTCCCGGAATCGTCTTTCTACCATTTCCCACCCAGGTCGTTCTACGGACCATCAAAATCATGGATGGCCAGGATGGAGGGATTGGGCAAGTATTATTTAACCAATGCTGGGCTTTATTTTGTAGTGACCATGTGGGTTCCATGCTATGATCCGCTAATTCAGGAACACCTGTCATTACCACCACAAAGGGAGATGCTTCTGGTGGCATCTCAATGAGAATTCTACCTTCGGGCGGTCCTCTACGTCTGGCTCTATTTGCTATTGAAGCCGAGAATTTTTGTGGCTGTAAATTACAGGCCGGGGTTTTGGCTACGGGTGTTTTAGTTGCCATTGCTTTTGACGCAGGTTTTTTAGGAGGGGGTGTCTTAGGGGCCGGTGTTTTGGGCGTTACTGCTAATGGCGCCGAGGGTTTGCTTTGTGAGATAGTTATGACAGTGTTAGTAAGTGGTTTTGTTGATCTGGGTTTATTTACCGTTTAAGAACCTGTTGATTTAGATGTTATGTTTGCCAATGTCGGTACATTATCTTGTGTATGTGTATGATTTGGGAGTATCTGTTTACTAATCTTATTTCCCCCCTTTTTTTGATCACCCGGGGCTTGTGTCGGCTTTATATACTTAGCTAGGTTAATTAGCTGATTCTCTATCCTCGCCAGTCTTGCTTCTACTGGGGCGAATAGAGATTTCACAGTGTCTTTGATAGTATTTATAAGCTGTGAGTTATTACTTGCCGTTATGTCATTACTACATGATAAAAGAACTGGGGGTTCTGGACTAGTAAGACTGGGTAAGTCATGCGCGGAATGATTTACAATTGCTGTGACTATTATGTGTTCTGGCCTAGGAAGTGCGGGCTCTACCCTAATAGGCGTATCTCCAATCTCAGTGGTGTTGGTGGTTTTCTGGACATTTTTCCTTTTGCTTATTGCACCCTCCCTTCTCCCTCTTGCTTGTCTTATTTCATCTGGAGTAGTTTGGACTGGGAGTTCTGGGGTCCTTTCCAGGTCTAAAATATATTGGTCTACTAATACCTGGGAATCTGAGAGCTGGGAAACCGAAAGGTGGACGGTGTTTGGTAGACTAAGTCTGCCCTCACAGCGACTTCCTTCCCCAGTGTTACCATCTATTGGAGGAGATCTTACCTTCGCCAAGTGGCCCATAGAGGACCTCTTAGCGTGTTCTAGATCTAAGGACACCCTACCTTCTATCAGAGTAATACTCTGATCGATAAATAGGTTGGCCTTGGTGATAAAATCGTCCATTGGGCCAAGCAATTTGTCCCCAACCCCATTAGTCTTACTCTTACACTTAGTTCCTCTAGTTGATACCATTGTTCTTGAAGAGCAGATGTGGTGAGAATAAAGTGAGATTAATTATTCTCTAGATGGCGATCCAGGAGTCTAGCTATTTTTGAATAATTACAATGTGAAGGCTAATCCACAAACAGCACTTAGTATGATTAATAAGATTTACCACGGAACAGGGGTTAGTGAGATGGCCCGGTCCGGTCTCTCAGGTCCTCGAACGGCCTCAAACTGCCCGCCCTTTGCCCGGGCTTCGCTCCGTGCTGCGTCCCGCACGTGTCCCACGGTCCGCGGGAAGGGGCGGGGTTAAATAGAGAGTGTTGGGGGTGGGAAAAGACACCAGCTGCGCTGTGGTCGTCAAAGCGCTGGGAATGCTGGGTCTCACAGTCCCGTCCCGGTCCCTGCAGGCAGTAGTCTCTGCTCCGGTGCTCCGGTGTCCAGGGAACAGAACTCCTTCGGTAGGCAGGAAAGGAAGGCGGAAAGGCAGTGGCGAAAAACGGCTACGCAAGCGGCTCCCGTGGAGCGGGGGCCGCAAGCCGCTTTTAGCCTGCGGGAGTGCTGGGGGCGGGAAGAGACACCAGCTGCGCTGTGGTCGCCAAAACGCTGGGAATGCTGGGTCTCGCAGTCCCGTCCCGGTCCCCGCAGGCAGTAGTCTCTGCTCTGGTGCTCCGGTGTCTAGGGAACAGAACTCCTCCGGTAGGCAGGAAAGGAAGGCGGAAAGGCAGTGGCAGAAAACGGCTATGCAAGCTATTTGCAATACCTTAAGGGCATTTTTGAATTTTTTTTTCCTTGATACATTGCATTTAATGCAATCGCAAAATAAGGAATGGCAAATTTTGCGATTCCTTATTTTGCACCTAAATTGTTTGATACATACCATTTTACGAACCCATTTGGCCTTGATACATATGTTCCTTTGTCTCCCCGTGCCTACCACAAATGAATGTATACTTCTGTAATGTAAATTGTGCTCTTGCCATGTTGTCGCGTGCGCGCTATATAATATTGCAAGGAAAAATAAAGTAGTGAAACTCGAGTTCACACACTACTGAACGTGCACTCTTAAGGGCATCAGCAGTGCACTGTGAATCGGAGCGTTTCACAGGCCTGTCACAGATAAGAAATGCTATCAAAACGAAATCCTACAAAACAACATCCTACTGGCCGGCAGCAATTCATACCCGGACAACGTAGGGACGGGCTGCTAGTCTGGATATAATGACAGAGCAGCAAAATACCAGTCAGGCGGCACACTAACCTTAGATTTTAAGTTTCTAAACCGTGCCCTTAATTACATCAGTCACGCACCTTTGAAAGACCCCCCAGCTTATAGGTTTTGCCTGAGTCAGCGCATGCGCTGACCTGCAAGACATTTAGTAAGTGGATTTTGAAAGTGCTACCACAGGCTTTTGCTGAATCAAGCTTGCCTGCAGCCGCCATTTGTCTTTCCTCCAACAAGGGTCATTAAGTGCATCGCGATCACTTTCGCGGCTGCGTCACTTTCTCAGCCGTACGGCCAATGTTTTTTTTTGTTGCTAAAAGGAATGCTTAATATCGACTTTATTCTTTTTAAAGTGGTCGGTGCCTTTTAAGGTATCACAGACAAAAAGTTGACAACTCTTCCCACTTTGAAAGCGTAGATGCAATTCCGCTTATCCACAGCAGGGGGTAATAATTGCTCTAGGCAGCAGAAAAGAATGCTCTATGTTTCGCCTATGCCCTCACAGTAAGAGGACCTACCTTTTTTTATGCGCTGCCATCACCTGCCCTGACCTCCATTTTATTTATTTATGTTTTTTTTGTATAGCGCAACATTACCCAAAGGTGCAAGAGAACTTTACAGTAGATAACGTTTGTTAAATAAGGTCCAAAATTACAAAGTAGCAGATCGGTACATAATGCATTTAGTTGCAAATGTACAATTTGCATACTTATATCTGTTTGCTTTACAATAAACCAAGATCATTATACAAGGTCCAAAATTTAAGACGGCATATAATACATAGAGCACTGAATACAGCTGTTCGAAGTAGGGAGTATAAAATGCAGAAATAAACCGATAGTCTGTCGGCTGGTGCCAAATAGGGACATAGTTTCACTTCTAGCGTTTTGGGGTTGGCGCATTAGAGCATACGTTAATCTATTTTTCACTGTGTTGTATGTAATGTCAGCATCATTTTGGTTCTTTTCAAGCTGCAGACATTAAAGACATATCACATTTTCTTTGGATTACCATGCAGGGATTTTTCATCATTAAAAAATATGAATGAAATTGTGCACTAATTTTTTTCTTTTTTGGGTTGCATGGGTGCAGGGGGTGCTAATATGACACACTGGTACTGGGGCATAAAGACTGTCCATCAGCCCATGGTGCAGGGTTGCTTGGTTTTGGGCTGCAGGACAGCATGTTTGAGAATCCAGGATTTATCATTTGTGGGTATTTGTGGCTATTTAGGGGGTCTCAGAACGAGAGTAATATGGTACTAAACATTTTGCTACATGGCCTCGCTAATTCTGTGGCACCCGAATCATTAACACTTTTTACAGATGCAATATTTTTATATTTTTTGTAGAATAATTAATAAATGCGGCTTTAGGTTTTTAAAAATATTGAATGTCTCCTTTAGCTGTGTCTGTGGGAGTCACAGGTCTGCACCTTGGCGACATATATAGTCCAAAGACATACTTTCCTTTGCCTACTTGTGTTTCACTCACAGATTTTGTGATATGTTAAGCTTTACTCTTGCATTTTCAGTGCAATTAACCAGATCTTCCTGTGTCATGCTTTTTTGATTAAATGGCATTTTAAACAATTTGATTAAATCAGTTTTGTGCATTCATCAACCCTTCTGTAAAGAAGCAGGAAGTTTGCAGTATTTCTGGCTGTAGCTATACATGCTTTTTATACTCCTATCTTCTGATGAAGGACAGAACAAGTTGTTTTTCTCCGAAGACGTTTTGAGTCAGTGGATGGCATTGGATCACGCCAGCACTGATTGGTTAATATAGTTTATTAGTTAATTAAAACCAGAAACATGTACAAAGTGTGTATCTAACATGTTTATAAGATTAACAAGCATTGGCATAGCCAATAGGTCTCACCTTTGGGACATTATAAGTGTTTAGCCATGCAACAGTTGATGTTGCACCAAGTATATTGTGCTGAATAACTAAATACTTATAAGGTCCCAAAAGTGAGACCTATTGGCTATGGCAATGCTTGTTTCAACTGATCGCACTTAAATCCCTGCATACACTGAATCATAAACACAACAAAAACGGGTAAGTGGAATAAGTATACCAAGAAATATAGCAGACAATGCACATTAAATCAAATACTTAGGCACAACCTCACCCCTGCAGATGTAGAAATGTTCATGGGCCCTTTGACATTGAGCAGTAGGTGGGAAGGGATTAGAAGAGCCACAGCCATAGACTTTTAATGGAGCAGCCAGTTTAACTTTGAGCAAGGGGGCAGAGGAGAGAGAACTTGGTAGTGGCGGCCATGGAACAGGAAGGGTTTAGTTGTTGTTGTGTCCTGCTTTAGTATCAGGGTTTGCAGGGAGATCCTTCAGCAGGCAAGTGTAGCAGGTATTGGCCCCCGGCTGCTCTCTGAAGTCTATGTCCACAGCGGCGTAGCTAGGGGTGGCGTCCACCCCAGGTGGCACTATTTTGGGGGTGGCCATGCGGCACTCGTGGCCAGTTGCGGCTGCCTTTATAATTTATTTGGGGACACTCACTGACACTATTGTCAGTCACAGTAGTGTCAGTGTCTCCAAATAAATTATAAAGGCCGCCCCAACCAGTGTTGCCAGATTGGGCTATTCCTCGCACAAATGGGCCACATTATTCTCATTTGTGCGGGAAAATAAACAAATTGTGGGCGGCTACTCTTTGGGTGTTTATTGGCCCATTGTGCGCATTGTTACAAGCTGGGGCGGCGCATCAGCAGTATTGGAATCAACACAACACTAAATCTTCATTGGTAGCCAGCCTGAGTAGTGATTGGACACAAAGTGATCTGCGCTGTGCAGCATAACTACGCTTTGATTGGTCAGTGTGTGTAAATGCTACTGCAATGCATGCACCACCTGAGCTTATTTTAAAAGTCTACTGTACCTTCATGTTAGGGTGGACCTCAGGCGTCTGGCTGGGGGCAGGTCGGGTGAGAGTAATACTTTTACTTTCGATTCCCCTTGTGGTGTGTGCAGATCATTGGGAGATTCAAGCAACAGCAAGTAAGTTTTTCCCCTAGTTTATTCACTGTTTTTTGGAGGTGATAAAATGCGCGTCACTCTGGGGGTGAGGTTAGGGAAACGAGGACACTGTACCGAATAAATATATTTTCTGTGTCATGTGTAGAGAGAGAGAGTGGGTTGCAGGGACACGGGGACAAACCTTCACAGTAACAGGGGAAGTGTTTCAAATGGGCCTGCAAACGTAAATATTCTTCTCTTCGGTAATGGAACATTATTTTGTAGTTTGCCACTCAGCTGGTTCTTGGATTCCCTGTGAACAGATTGTAAGCATACCACAGACACCACAGACTCCATGTGAGGGAGACTCGAGGCGAGCTGTAGACAGTTGGTGAGTGTAAAGTGCCCCTGGGTGTGTGGGCTCCCTTTCATAAAAGGCAACAGGCGCAGGAGCATGGACAGACACTGGACACCGTGTACGGTTACGTGCAGTCGACCATGAGCCTTGGTTGCACCTTTATTACCTCCGAACCGAGCCTGGCCCAGAGGCTGTAACATGCAACAAAGTGTTCTAGTGGTGGATGACTCACTACAGTGAGAGTGTCAGGGCCAGCGAGGGACGTCTCGAGGAATGCGTCCAGCACGTCTGGGGTGGCCGAGAACGTTCCCTGTGGCTTGGGTCAGGCGAGTGCTCATATCTGCTGCAGATGTATTGGATTCCAAAGAGGGGTGGAAAGGACCGGTACAAAATCAGCTGGCTGACTATGTCATGCCTTATTTATCTAAACTTCACAAGCAGTGTGATATGCAAAACTGAAGAATTTTAAACAAGCACCTTAGCAACCATTCCCAGCATCCCATTCACAGCACACTCTTCACAGAACCCCCACACACCCATCATAGCATCCCCTTCAAGGCACCCCTTCACAACATCCCCTTCACAGCATCCTCTTCACAGCATCCTCTTCACAGCATTCCCTTCACAGACTCCCCTTAGAAGCACCCCTTCACAACATCCCCTTCACAGCACACCCTTAGTTGTGCTTAAAGCAGTAAAAAGTTCCTTATATGTTGAGCAGTTTTGGGCAACAAGTCAAGTTAACTCTGGTGAATATTTACCTGCTGGAGAAAGATGGAAGTTTCATCTAGTGGCAGTTTTCACTTGTATAAGGTAGCCCAGAGGGTTAATATCGTAGCTGCCACGTATTCACATTGCTGATGTGACATCCCATGTTTGCAGTGACTTATGAGTGACATTCCACAGGAAACATAATACTTCAAAAACACTTTATATTGTGTTAAAATAATGAGTTGTATATTCATTGTGCTCTAAGTCATAAGCTTGGACATTGTAGCATTATGAATACAGAAGTCATTAACCACCACTCCTTACCTCCCTGCCTGCCAAAAATCTGTTCCTTTACTGTCTGGTTACATTCATCTGCAGCGACAGAATGAATCTATAAGATTTCATAATGCAAACAAATGCATTTCCTACTGATTACTCTAACTTGGATTTATCTTTAAACATACAGTGTGCCTTTATTTTGAATGCTGTTACCTGAAGGTGAAGACAATCAAAACTAGTGACTGAATAAACCTATTTTGTCCTCCAACCCTCTTCCCCCTCGTCCGGCTTGCTACTGCCCAAGCTGCAGCACTCAAGTTAGTCTAGTGATCAGGTGCGCTGGACTCACCTGTAGTATCCTGAAGGTGCTGCTGGACAAAGCCTGCAGAGTGCGTGGTGAAACCCAGTGTGGTGGACTGGTCTGCAGACATTGCTGAGGTTATCTACAGGCCCACGGCCTGCCAGGCAAGGCTACTTTTTGACCTTCTTAGACGTTGTCTCTTGCTGTTACACTAGGTGCTCCTGAATACTAGTTAGCAGTGCCTCCTTTAAACTGTGCCCACCACCGCCCACCCTGACGGTCTACAGGGACCCCTTCATGATCGAAGGCCAGGCGCTGGTGATGGCTTGGTTTCTTGCTTTCATTAGGCAAACTGTCCATAGGGCAGAATCGGGGATGTTCACAGCAGAAAAATCCCCCCACACTGTTCCAGTGCCAGCTGCCTGCCAGCAGCAGGACCATAGAGAGCACGCTGTGAAAGCCTTACCATGCTGTTTGCGTGGAGAGCATGGTAACAGGAAAACAAACCAAAATTCAGCCACAGGCTGGGATATTGTTGCAAGCTTTCTTTTGATGGTACAGAAGTGCTGGATCCTGGCTGTGTTTATGTTCTGCAGTAACATCAGACAACCAGGTGGAGGGCCGGGCCTGGTGCAAATGTATTTAAGCTGCAGGGCAGAAGGATATGTGTGTTTTTAGAGAGGTTTTGACACTATAGGTCACAACGGTACTCCCTAACAGCCAAAGCGTAGTCAGTTTTAGGCTCCTGATTGCGGCGCTGGACAACCAGTAGCGCAGCAGGTGCTGGCAGTGGCTGCTTTTATCATAATATGAAGCGACGTGTTGTGAATCTTCCAGGAGCTAGAGTATGCATGACTAGCAAATTTTAGGGCGGTGATGCGGTCATTAGTACTAAAATGCCTTGGTCCAACCCCTGATGCGTGGTACTTGGCAAGATTGTAATACGCCTGCTGCAAAGGACCTGTACCATGCAAATCAAAGAATAATATTTTATGGGCACAGCTTAGTGGGTTACTGTTTTTGTCACAGAGATTCTGTTGTTACTGTGTCGTTCAAAAGATACACTCGTAATCTAGAACAGTGAGCTATGAACTGCTATCTAAGAGCTGCATGGTACATGTTAGAAAGTGATGTGCTTTTCCCAGTCTTTCTATTTTGATGTTGCTAAGAAAGGTTTGTTTGGGTAGAAATACATTTTTCTTAAAGTCAATCCTAAACACTGTGTTATGTTCTGAGTCTGTCTTTATCCAGACCAAGCACTCTTAAAAAGTGCCTACCAGCATGGGTGGCATATGAATCTTACACCTTTTGGTCTTTGCCTTATGTAACATTTTCTAAGCACTAATTCACAAACGTATGATTCATTGTGTCTGGATGTGTGATTTTGAAAATGTGGAAAAGTTTTGCTTTAGGAGCAGGGATTCATTTTTAAATATGGACTGTAACATTTGCAGTTGTAAAGCAAGCATTCAAGCCTTTGGGCATTCTGGTTGTCAGATAAGATGTTTGTTACTGATGAGGTATGTTTCGCACAAGATTCTCTATTAGGCACACTATGTCATACCGCCTTCAATTCTGATCTGCTTTTGAGGCACCATGTTTGTTGAGACTAAGTGTAGTGGGGCAGCACATGCAAAGAAGGTGGGACTGTGTCTGACAAAGGGTACGGTGTTGAAAATATACTGAAGAAAGTTAATTATCATGCACTTCCAATGAATGCATGATGATGCATAAATCACAATAATGTATGAGATTCCATACATACTAGATCATGGGTACTCACAAACTTTCTGTCAGGGGCCAACATTACAGTGAGGTTTGTGGCCGAGGGCCGCACCGGTAGGAGTGGAGTCAGTGGGGGGCGGGGTCAGTGGGGGGGGCGAGCTTAGAGTAAAAAAATCAAACCCGTTTCGAAACATTACACAGTGCGATAATGCTGTATTTCAAAAGCAGATGTAACTACAAAGAGCACATTTTGATAATACTTTTTTATTAGCAGACAATAGCAATATTAAGAGGTATTGCATACCTTCCTATACATTTTAATCCCAATTCCATCAGTCTCTCTCTCTCTCTCCCCCAGTCCATCTCGCTCTCTGTCAGTCAATCTTTCTCTGTCAGTCTCTCTCTGTCAGTCTCTCCCTCTCTCTCTGTCAGCCAGTCAGTCTCTCTCTCTGTTAGTCAATCTCCCCATCTCTCTCCGTCAGTCTCTCCCTCTCTCTCTGTCAGTGTCTCCTTCTCTCTCTGTCAGCCCGTCAGTCTCTCTCTCTGTCAGTCAGTCTCTCTCTCACGTAAAAAAAAATCTTTGCTTAGCATAGTTTGCCACCCTACTGGTATTTTGCTGTTTGTCATAGTATCCTGATATATCACATACAACATGACATTATACCTGCGACAAGTCCGGACCATTGGCTTTGCCAATGGTTGTTAGCTGCATAAGATAAATAGGCAACAACTATGGCTTTGTTGTATATATATTATAAAATTGAAAATACTTCAGTTCTGAAACGATGAGACTACGAAGGAACTAAAACAAGTCTATTTGAATTACATCAAAGTCTTTGAGCAATGAAGCTAGTATTGAGATGAGATATTGTTGGTTCACCCTGAGGGCGAAAATGGAGACCAATGATTGTTAGTAGTAGCATAAGATAAATAATCAACAACTATGGATTTGTTGTATATCATATATAACATTGAAAATGCTTCAGTTCTGAAATTATGAAACTGTGAAAGAACTAAAACGGGCCTATTTGGAATTGCATCAAAGGCTTTGTGCTGCTGTTGAGTTGATATTTATCAAAGGGCAAAAATGGAGACCCCAGTAGTTGTTAGCTGCATAAGATAAATAAGCAAAAACTATGGCTTTGTTGTATATAATAATGAGAATGGTTCAGGTCTGAAATGATGAGACTGAAAGAATGAAAACAGTGGATTTGAAATGACAAAGGCTTTTTGAGCAGTAGTGCTGCTGCCGAGTTGATATTTTTTTTTTCACCCTGAAGGCAAAAATGGAGGCCCAATAGTTACACGTCTCAGCAGACCTGCCTGCTAACTCAGTGAGAAGAAGGGGAGAACAAACTCGCATAAAAAAAGTACGGGGCATATTATCAAGCCTGTGCGCTAAAATTATCGCCGCTTTATCGGCCGTTTTCGGCCGATAAAGCGGCGATAACGGGCTTGATAATATGCTCTATGGAATTCCAATCGAAGCACATGTTAGATGTGAAGACATCTAACATGGGCTTCGATTGGAATTCCACAGAGCATATTATAAAGCCCATTATCGCCGCTTTATCGGCCGAAAACGGCCGATAAAGCGGCGATAATTTTAGCGCACAGGCTTGATAATATGCCCCTACATTTCAGCCGATGATTAACTCACAATTTGTCACAGAATACGGGAACAGCGCCATCTACTGTCATAGGCACTTACATTAATATGCAAAACCACTCGCAATAAATTGAAAAGAAAAACTTACATAAATAACTCTTCTGCCCAAGATTTTAAGCGCCCTGGAAACCCCCAAACGATATCTTTAACTTGTGTGTGGTGCTTAAACAAGATCGGCCCAGCAATAACAATTCTGGCATTGGCACACACTTACTCCTTTCAAAAGCGAGGAGACGCAGCAATTGGTGTCCGGTTGCAGTGAATCTCGGCTCGGTTTCAGCTTGGCACACACTTCTTCCATTTGTGTGAGTCCGAAGTAGGTCCTGCTGCAAGCCTATGACGTCACGAGGGCAGAAGAGGGGGGTGCTGCAGGTGAGCATGGAGACACTAATTGTCAGCGTATGCCCTATGATCTTTCTCGGCAAATGCGGCCCCCAAGGAGACACCACAACAGCAGTAAAGTCGCTGAGTCCGTGACTGCTGTGGGGGCCGCAAGGAAAGGTCTGGGGGGCCGCAAATGGCCCGCGGGCCGTACTTTGAGTACCACCGTACTAGATGGTACCCCTGCTGTGAGAGAACCTGTGTAGAGGTGTGCACCATATGCTGTACACACACACATGACCCCTATGATGTCCCACTAATTTTCCATCTTCTTTGTCTCAGGGTAGTAGTAGTTAGGGCTAGCCATTATCTTTATCCCATACATACTAGATGGTACCTCTGCCTTGACACTCTTATTTAGAGGCATACTCCCATTCTGTGTGAACCTTCTTTCTCCAAGGGCAGCAGCAGGCAGGAGTGTCTCAGAGCCTAGCCAGTAGCATTTTTCCATACACACTAAATGGTACCCTTGTTTTGAGAGATCTCATGTAGAACATGCTCCATAAGTAGTATGCACACAAGGTACTCTCTAGTGCTGACCCCAGTCTGTTTGCCCTGTCTTTCACCCAGTACAGTAGCAGGCAGTGGTGTCTCTGAGCGTTTCCAGTAGTATTCTACCACATATACACAATAGAGATCACATGAAAAATATGCACCATAAGCAGTATGCAACGTTATACTTCCCAGAGCTGCGCCTATTCTGTTTCCGTGTGAACATGACATGGAGAACCCTATATGCCAACGAGAAGCAGGGTAATTATATTATATTCAATCAATTGTCCTGAGGGACTTATGTTCTACTTCAATCTTATTTTAAAACAAATGTGTGTAGACTCAATTCTATTAGTCAGAAGAAACGTACAGGATGCCTTCTTATTTGAATAGAAGTTAATTTGTTGTCTAGGAACGACATAGCTCATAAATCGAAAAATAGAAAAGACACTCATGTAATGAAAGATGTAATGAAGATGAACTGTAAACATCTGTGTTGTTGACACGGTGTTCTGTGCTGTATATAGGAACTGCACTGCTGACATGGATTATCTTTAGAGTTTTTTATGGTCATTATTGAGAAAGGTGTATATATTTTCGTACACACTTTAAGCATTATTGAGGTATTGATCCATGCTTTTGCCTTGAAATTTAAGGAGCTGATTATAGTGCCCATTAGTGATCCAATGCAAAGTCAGTTTTAGGAGCTGCTTTGCTTAAAGACATGAGTGGCTGATAGGTTTAAAGGAGTTGCACAGACTGAGATTTCACTGATCAATGGTGATATGAGAGCCCGACAGTGTGTATGATGAAGAACTATTAGCGGCGATACTACGTGTCTCTCGGACCTCTTTCAAGTGCTCGCCGTCCTTTTTCCCCAGCACCCCGCCCCTCCCCCCCCTGCCCAGGGGCGGCAATCTGAGGGATAGCCCTGAGCGCCACAAGCTCTAGCTACACCTCTGCATGTCCAGCCCATGCTGCTAGGCTACAAGCCCAGGCTGAGAGGGTGCTGTAACTGCAGCTGCACTGTGCCTCTGAAAGGATCAGGGCCCGCTCTGACGCGTGCAGCCAGTAGGGTCCTGGGCCTTCTTCAAGCCTGAAAAGCAGCGCGCGAGCACATAATGTTGGTGACAAAGGTTAGGCACATGTATGAATTTAAGGGTTATTTTCTCCAAAGTTCTATGAGATTCATAAAAAAGGTCACCCCTCATGCCGAATCTGGCTGAAATTAATACGGAAAATGTCCCTAAATAGATGACCCTAATTGCACAGCATCTCTCCCTAAATTTTGAAAATCGCCCCTGCTCTTTCTGGAATAGTGTATATTTTAATAATTATAATAACAATGAAAAGGAGGAATTCCTCCCAGGCTAATGCCTTATTTTCATGGATAACATCCTTGCACTATTCCTTTTTTTCTGTTCAGATGGTCTCTGAAAAATTGAACAGCCCACACCAGCATTTCACACCTTAAAAGATTCCCTCGGGCATTGCCCCCGAGGATGGTGCATCTGCAGAGCTGCATCCACCACAGCCAGGACGCAGGAGTGCAGCTGGTGCACCACAATTCAGCACTAGCTAGTGGGAAAGAACAGAGGCTCCCAGACGAGGGGCATGCCTGGCTCCCATAGGCGGATGGCCTGACAGAAAGGCATTGGGTAGCCAGGACCCAAGGTGGGGGGATGGCTGACCAGAAGTGGAGGCAGGTGGCCAGCGGAGGAAACTGGGAGGAAGCATGATGGGCATGCAGGCTGGAGCCTTGTTTACTTATATGTTCTTATTACAACACCACATGCAGCAAAATGTGCACCAATATGTTGTTCTTGAATAACTCCGGACGAAGTCTTTGCTCCATCCAAGGCTCTGTTGACAGAACATCTATGTGTCTTTATATTGTTAATTGTTGGTGTGGAACAGTGGCCAGAGCTGCCGACTTGGGAGCTAGGGATCCGGGTTTGAGCCTGACATAGGTGCAACATCCTGTGATTCTGTAATACCCTCGCGGGTGATAGGCTGCAGCTATCTAAATCTACTAACAAATTGAAACACATTTGCTTTGCCACAGAGAAAGTTTGATATAATCATATTAGGGAATTGTGTTAACATAGTGGGTTTATATGTTTCAGAGGCTGAAATGTGAGTTGCCAATAAAAATATATATTTGCTCATCCGATGTTGATTGTGCAGCTCTTTATTACTTACTATGGTGAAACTCATTATAAAAGACCCTTGTTTTAGGGGATAAGCCAGATCATTTTGTATCTCTATTAGGGATGCTGCAAAAATCTCTGTCAATTTGCTGCATATGTTAGATTTAAATTGTTTTCCAGTTTTGCTCATTGCTGCATCTATTTTTACTACTGAGCATTTATTGCAATTGATTTACTGCGTTTTATGATCGATTTATTAAACTGAGCTTTATTTTTGCAGTCTCTATTGTACCTTAATATTTTAATAAATCTACAGGATTTTCCTAAATTTATTGATCTGGAACTCCCTTTCGGAGGCAGTCCTTCTTTTCTTATTGACTGCATTTTTGCAATGCTGTTTTGAATCTTATGTTTAAGATCCTAGTGCCTCGTCTATTCTTGAGGTCAACACCGTCCTCCACTTTTCAACTGGGTGCAACTATCATGATGATTATAGTGATAGCGCCAACATGCTCCCAATTGGTAGTTTACATACTACCGACATGGGGTTCAATCAGTATAAAGGTATAACGATTAGAGTGGCTAATGCCGAATACAGCCACATTCATCTGATTGTTGGGTAGGAATAAATCCATAATATCAGGGTTTTCCATAACATGACCATTGACTATGACGTTTGAGACAGTGGGGCATCGTTTTGAAGGGCCATAAGACATAATAAATATATTTGGACCCAGTTGACTTTTCAGTACATTCCTACTAGTGATATGACACTTAACAGTGTTGATATAGAAGAACATTTTGATTTCATTAGGTGCCTTACATACCCATACAAATATGGGGGAGTACGCCTCCCTCGACTAAGGAAACATTGTGTTTACACCCACACTAGTAAGGCACTTCTCACTGCTCCCCATAATTGGTTAAATGACCATTATGGGTTATGTAATATCTTCACTATACGTTGTAACTTGGTCTCGTGTAAAGCACACTCTCAATCGCTGAATCTAATCTGTTCTATAGAAAACTGCTAATAAATAAACAATTGTTGTGCCTAGTCTCTGCCGCATACACATATGTGCACTCACAAGCTGGATAAATCAATGATGCGCCCGGTTAAGGACCCAGGAAAGAGGTGCAATCATGCAGGTGGGTGACGGGAGATTGTGGTGCATGATTAATTATTGCCTTACCTTTGAGAAGTGTAAAACACAAATATAGCTGCTCCCAATTTAATGGAAAGAGAGGTAGGCGTGCAAAGATTGAGAAAGCCCGTTTTTAGGTCGAGCTGGAGTAAGCATCCGTAGGATGCTCCAGTCCAGCTCGACAAGTATAGTGATCGACTTCGGGGGGATTACGGACAAGAGGGTGCCACGCGCTTTAACTTGTGGATTTGACCTCGTGCACGCGCACGTCGGCTCCGTCCACATTCACAGCAATTCCCGCGCCGTGCACATCCCCACACATGCATGCGCATACACACAGACAGACACTCGCTCGCTCACACACTCCCCCCCCCGCCGCAGTCATCACACACGCATGCACACACGCATACACACAGACTCCAAGACACATACACACAGACTCCAAGACACATACACACACGCACGCTCACACACATACAGAGCACCCCACGCACACACACATGCTCCCCGCCCTCGCAGCTCAGCAAAGGCCCCCACTCACCGGTACTCGTCTCCAGGCAAGGGCTCCATGCAGGCGGCGGCGGTCTCATCCTTCTGTGCGTGCGAGGCTCTCACCTCACGGAAGCCCGGCCGGCTTCCGGTGTGTCTTGACGTCCCGCCCCCGGCCGGCCTGACTTCCGCCCACGGAGACAAATCCTGGAAAATTGGCCGGCATGCCTTGTTTAACTGCAGTTATTAAAAGTGGCATTCATTGAATATGAACACTTTCAACCTTTCCAGGTGTGCAGACCACGTGCCTTGATTATACTTTTGTTTCTGATGAATCCCGAAGAAGGAGCAGGCGTTTTCAGAAACAAAAGACTTCTGAATGTTTTCTTGTTATGCACTTCTAATTTTATAATCGCTGTCCCGAGAATAAAATTGCACACGAATTAACACTGCGCACAACAATCAAAGAGAAAAGATGTGTTGGCGTTTCGAAAAATAAGATTCTGACACTGAACTTTCGTGCAAACAGTGCTTCTTCAATGCGTCAAGCATCAAGCTTGTAGGTCAGTGTGACACTAATGTGCGAACACCAATTGTGTCCTAGCTAAGTGCAGCGCGCAGACGAGAGAAACCAATAACACGCAGACACAATGTTCTGAAGTGTTCTGCAGCAGTATGCAAGCATCATGCTGAGCAGTAGCTAACTCAGTGAATCACAAAGCGCTCCCAGAACAAAGATCTAGAGTGATTAGATAATAGATGCGAAATCCCACTTTCCCAATGGACTGCAGTGGATGTTCCTGCCTGGGACAGGGGAAGGACTAGACTGTTCTTCAGCTTTTCAAGCAAAGCGTGTGAACAGCGCTTTGTTTTGATGCACAGTGTGTGGAGAACGCTGCTTAAAAGTCCTGGTGCTTGGTTACTACAGGCGTGTAGCGCTGCACTTTCCCTTTGATGTTTGAGCAACAGGAGGGGAGAGTTGGTAACAGAGGAAGTGCTCACCCTCTCTCTGACAGTCGGTGTAAGTGCAGCGAAGGCGAAAGCAACCACACCCGGAATTCCTGCTTTGCCTGGCAACTAATACAGGAAGCCGCTGAGGTCTCACAGCAACTTTCAGCTGCTGCACTGTGTGTTGCAGGCAGCTACCTCATCCACTTCCCAGGTGAAGGGGACTGAGGGAAGTCTCCCCGCCGAAGGTCGGAAGGATGTGTGCCTACCCCCTTCATTGTTGGCACATATCAGGGGCATTTGAGTGACGACACTGACCAGTTGAGCCCTCGACAGAGGCCCCCTTTGTTGGGAAGCAGCAATTGGCTGCAACGGCCCGCTTGTTCACCGGCAATCGCACTTCATTGTTTTACACGCTGCGGACACAGTCAGATCTACCTGCAGGGGAAGGGTGTGTAAGCCCTCCACCCCACTGTTGTAGGCACATACTTAGGGGCACGTGAGAAGTTGCCTCAGAGAGCAGGATGGGCAGTGATCCTCGACGGATGTCACGATCCTACTCAGACTATTTTTGGGATTACCGTGCAACCTGTAAGAGAAGCCCAAAAGAGCTTTCTCCTGAAAGTATCAGGGAGGTTTTGGAGCATGCACATGGACGTTTTGTCCTTAAAAAGAAGCACGGTTGAGAGGCTTCGTGGGCCTCCTCTATTGTATGGGGGTGTAAATACACACATCAGCAAGAAGTGAGATTTGTAATCCGATTTAAAGCACTTTATATTTATTCTTTTTAGACGAATCTGAGGTATCTGTCTGGCAGAACCAGCGGTATAACACATAGAGATATGTACCACATTGACTGGTCCCAAGAGTGGAAAATCACTACTCCTTAACTTTTGGACAAGAGTAAAGATAGCTGAATAACGCTGGTGGGGGATTGTTTTTTCTTGAGGAAGGTGGTTGAGAAACTAATGAATTCACCGAAACGCTTCGATGCTATGAGAATGTATCGAGCTGGAAATCTTTGAGTCCGTTGTCCACTCCTGCCGCAAACTATGCTTCTGCATCCTCTGTTCTCGTGTCTGTTTCCGCGCGCGCACACGCGCATCTGTCTGTATGTGTACGCTTGGTTGCACGTGTATTTTATTTGTTATTTCACAACACAGTGTTCAAATCATCCCTCACACACCGCACCCTCACACATCGCACCTTCACACACTACACCCTCACACACCACACCCTCACACACCGCCCACCCACACACACCGCACCCTCACACACACACACACTGCACCCTCACACACCGCACCCACACACCGCACCCACACCGCACCCACACACACACCGCACCCATACAAACACACTGCACCCTCACCCACACTGCACCCTCACCCACACTGCACCCTCACACACACTGCACCCTCACACACACTGCACCCTCACACACACTGCACCCTCACACGCCACACCCTCACACCCCACACCCTCACACCCCACACCCTCACACCCCACACCCTCTTTGCACCCTCACACACAGCTTATTTGTTATTTTCTTCATTCATTGGAAAGGTTGCTCCCTTTAAGATCTGAGCACAGCCGCACCCTCACATGCCGCACACTCACACCCCGCACACTCACACCCCGCACCCTCACACCCCGCACCCTCACACACCACACACTCACACACCGCACACTCACACACCGCACACTCACACACCGCACCCTCACACACACTGCACCCTAACACACACTGCACCCGCACACACACTGCACCCGCACACACACTGCACCCGCACACACACTGCACCCGCACACACACTGCACCCTCACACACTCTGCACCCTCACACACTCTGCACCCTCACACACTCTGCACCCTCACACACTCTGCACCCTCACACACTCTGCACCCTCACACACTCTGCAATGGAACATACACTCCAAATACCACTCAGTGCCACATAATTATATGCAACATAATTGCACACCTCATACTTACACTC
The DNA here is from genome assembly GCF_964263255.1 of Lissotriton vulgaris. Classification (NCBI taxonomy): domain Eukaryota; kingdom Metazoa; phylum Chordata; class Amphibia; order Caudata; family Salamandridae; genus Lissotriton; species Lissotriton vulgaris. Next base: position 117,773 of record NW_028244955.1, read on the forward strand.
TACTCAATGCAACATAAATACACTTTATCTATCTTTCTATCTATCTATCGCCCTCACTCTATCTATCTATCTATCTATCTATCGCTCTCACTCTATCGCCCTCACTCTATCTATCGCCCTCCCTCTATCTATCTATCGCCCTCCCTCTATCTATCGCCCTCCCTCTATCTATCTATCTATCGCACTTACTCTATCTATCGCACTCACTCTATCTAGCTATCGCATCACTGCAGCATCACTCAGCACCACCACAGCATCACTCAGGGGCACCACAACATCACTATGCGCTACCACAGCATCACTGAACGCCACAGCATCACTCGTCACCACCACAACATCACTCAGCGCCACCACAGCATCAATATGTGCAACCATTCAACAACAACTGGTTCAAATATGTTCTCTCAATGTTTCAAGCTTTATTACAAATGTCACAAAAAGATGTTAATATTTCACTTCTGTTCTTGGATTTCCGTCACAATAAAATACAATGAACATAATCTTTAAATATTTACAAAAGCTATTGCCATTATAAATTACAATAACTTTTATTTCAGTATTAATTCTTAAAAAAATTAAAAGCCATTTTTATTTGTAATATCAATACATCTAGGTCACGTAAATATAACACATATTGCATTACAAATGCTATAGGTGTCACATATGCGAAAGTTAAAACTATTGGCATTGTAAATGACAAAGCTATTAATTTCGCTATTTTCAAAACCAACACATAAATAAAAAATGTGTCATTTACAGTACCAATAGCTCAAACTTTCCTAATGCAAGTCCTATTGCATTGCAAATGCTTGTTGTCTAAGCAGGCAATGTCATGTAAAGACATGGGGTAAGTGGGCAATAAACCCAGTGCCAAGGGATCCCTCGGAAAAGTGGTCAGGACAATCAGAAAATGTACTCACTCCTCTTCCTTTTATTTCACTCTCTCTCTCTCTCACTCTCTCTCTCATTGTCTACCTGCAACTCGTATACTGCCTCTCTACCACTGTATCACCCTACCCTCTTTCTCTACCACAAATCCATCAAAATATTTCACCTCTTTTCTCCTTATACTGCACCTCTCCTTCTACCCTGCAACTCCCTCTCTCTTACTTTTTCGTTGCCTCACTACTCTTTACCTTTTTCCATACCTCTCTTATCAATTTGCCCCCTCTCTACTAACCGCTTTTTTGCTACCTTGCTTCTCTCTCATAACCGGAGGGGTAGATGATATTGACCGCAGGGATCAGAATTTCTTAGGTGGGATGAATATTGTCTATTACAAATGTTCAACCTGGAAAAATAGGGGATGTGTTAATTTTGGAGCTTTCTGCACCATGAACTATATGTTTTGGTATTTACCGCGCCCTCTCCTGTTAAATTTTAGGAGGTTTCTCCTGCCAATGTTTAGTGGGCTGTAAAATCCAAAGGTGTAGACTTCATTGCATCTAGCAATAGCCACTTCTGCATAAACAGGTATTTGTAGTGGAACCATAAATTACTGAGACACTCTTGAACAAGGTCCAATGTATAGGGATGAGTCACACAAACGTCACTGGTCAGGCTGATCTAGGTAGCACCTGAGGCAGGATGATGGAGCAAGTTCCCATCAGAGTATTACTCATTTTGAGTTTCCCGCAAATACACTCAAGTTGCAAGATGCCCTGAATGACTGATCACATGCAGATTTGCTCCAGTGTGCTGACCCTGGACAAGAAATATTCCCCACTGCAGCGTGTGTTCCATACATTTTATACTTTTCTCTGCAAATTATTAGTAGGAAACTGCAGAATTATTTTAGGTACTTTATTTACTTTCTGTATTAGAAGTTCCATGCTTAGAAGAAATGATGGCAACTTTGCTCTGCAAATAACATGCTTATTCACAAAACTGGTGGCCTAGCACCAATGTCAATGTAGTGACTGCTATGCTTGTCGCATAAGGATGAATGGCTGTCATAGCATCAAATTGCGGTTACAGCCTCAAAAAATGTCTTACATGTGAATAATGAGGGGAGATGACAGAGAGCTGTATAAGTTGCTTCCGTTGGAAGTAATATCCTCATATTTCTTACAGAAGAGGTGCCACACGTCAACGTCTGTTCCTATCTGATTACTGCAATTTTTGTTCAATGTTTTTCATGCCTAATGCAATGCAACTTTTTTTGAAGCTCTACGTAAGTTCTGTGTGATGTGCCCTCACACCCTCTTGGGTGCAGGTTCACTGTATAGAAAGAACTGTTACATAAATATTCGCACAGAGGTGTGTTTGATTGGTTGCCTCAGCAGGATGATGTACTCCTACGAGTGAGGGCCAGAGTAGTTATTTAAACGGAGATCAGTATGCCATCATGAGGAAGATGAGAGCTCTACTGATAATAAAGTGCTCCAAGGGGTGAGGGCTGAAGTAATTCTCCAAAGAGATGCTGTGTGTTTAGCATCACTTGGCCTTAGAAGGTACAACAACTTGGATGATAGGTCAAATCTGGCTCTACTGATGATCTAAGTCCATTTTACATATTCCATGGGATTTATTCTTTGTTGTGCAACAAAGTGGTAAATTAATGAATACCACTATTACACCTGGCAAACTTCTGGTAGAATGGAAACAAGTCTTCATGGTTCCTCTGACAAAAAAAGTCTTCTTTGGACTCTTTTGTTTCCAGCAACTTTGGCCCAATCTTACTGCTACAGTTTTGTGTCACGATCGATGAAAGGTTTTTTAATATGTACCTTTCAGAGCACATTGCCAGCAACTCCTTGTTGATTCATATTGAATCTGGTTTCTGTCCATTTTCTGTTAGCAAAGTCACAATTATTGCAGATCAACATGAACAGCAAAGGGTCTTGGACCATGGAGGTGTGTTAGCTCTTATTCTTGATTTATCTGCCACTTTTAGTAGCATTTGTCATCCTATTCAGAGAGACAGGTTAGCAACAGCTGACGTGAGAATGTTGGATTTTGACCGACTCTGTTCCTTCTTGTCAGGGTGGAGCCAGTCAGTCATCATGAATCCTTCTTGAGCTCTTCATCCAAGTTTTTAGAGTGTACTATCACACAAGGATCATTTCTTAACTCCACTCTGTTCAACCTTCATGTGCCTCTCCTAGCAACGTTAATTCAGGACCTTCATTAGTGCTACATGTGCTAAGTGGCCAACGCAAAGATTATTCTTAGATTGGAAGGTCGGAATGACATGGCCCGAGTCAACTTCTTAAATGGGCTGGCTAAAGGCTGTGGCTGATTGGATGGCATCCAAATGCATGAAACCAAACTCCCTTGATTTGGTTAATGATCTCTCTTCCTGGCACTCGCTGACTAGAACTCTTTGCTCTTTGCTCTTTGCTGTGCCTGATTGGATGGCATCCAAATGCATGAAACTAAACTCCCTTGATTTGGTTAATGGTCTCTCTTCCTGGCACTCGCTGACTAGAACTCTTTGCTCATTATCAGCCATCCTCCTTCAAATATCTAAAATATCTAAAATATCTCAAATAAAGGAAATCTGGCAGCGAGGCAAATCTTTTTGTTTCAATCTGCTGTCTCTTGGAACATTCTATATTTGCGTCTAAGACAGCAAACTAATGTTGTGAGTTTCAGGAAACTTCTTAAAATGTGGTTGTCTTTACAAAACTAGGCATTTGGTACAGTTGTTAGCTCTCTGCTTGCTAGTGTTTTAATTGCCAGTAGGACTCTGGGCATTCACACACTTTAGAAAATAATTTAGTAAATACATTCTCTACTCTCAGAGCAAGCCTTGACCCGTCCGATTGGGCTGAGGGGCCATGCTTCCTCGCCTTTTGGCTACTATAAAGAATGTGTGTCAGGCTGAGCAAAAGTCAGCATGACAGACACTATTTATTTTCAGGTCAGGCAGCCAGGAGCCAGACATGTGCTAAATGCACAGGCTACTGGATACCTGAGCTGAACTTAGCAGGTGAAAAAGCACTAAGCCATTACTTCCAATTTAACTCTGGTCAATATACCTTTGTAGCAGTTAGAAGGGGGAAAGGGGTTAACAACAATTTAAATCTTAAGGTACTGTGTGATCATTAGGATCATACAAAATAGGTCTGAGTCAGTAACTTAAATTTAAAAGGTTTATCACAAATTCAAAGCCAGACTATATCAATCTCAAGAACATATTATAAAAGTACAAGATTACCAAATTTTAATGTGCAACAAAATGTTGCCCCTTAACAGCAAAGAGCATGAAATAATTTCTGTAGTAGTATACAAAAAGTAAGGAAAAGGATTTGATAACAAAACAAATGGTTTCGATCCTTGTCCCCATAAGTGGAAAAGGTTTGCAACATCTACTAACCCTACAATGAACTAAGGGTGGGGAAAACCCTATTAAATAAAAGAAGCAAGAAATGGTGTCAGCATCTGAACCTCTGTAGATGGTATGCAGGTAGTAATTTAAGTATAGTATGAAGCCACACAATCAGAGATGGAAAGAGAGGTCTGTACCTCTTCAACTCTAAAGGAAGTCTGACTAACCCCAATGTGGGCTCACTAATTACAATGCACTAAGAACATTTGGGAGATATGACCTCATACACATCACAGTACTTTCCTAGTTCCCAGAAAATAACTTCGAGCCTTAAACACTACTCCCATATTTCCAGTTTTCACTTCCAAAGCATCCTTGTATTCCTCCCTTCGTCTGATAATATCAACTGGTAACACTCCCTTTGTTATTCATGAAAATTATTTAACCTTGCCAGTTCTTCCTTGCCTCACTAACACATAAATACAATGTGCTTTTCAAGAACTAATGAATGCCTTTGGCCTTCACTTGCAAAGGAAAAAACATGCAGAAGATAACTTTTTCCTTAAGATCAATGTCTTAACTGTAAGTTTAAGGCCCACAAACACTTAACAGTTTTCTTTAAATGCATATTAAATATACACCCTACAAATCATCCACTAAATGAAATCTTTAATAAAGCACTCAAACTTTATTATACTGCACTCTTATATGAGGCACAATAAACTAACACAAGTAATAAACAAAATCTACAACTGGTCATAATTCATAAAGAAAACATTGAACATACATATGATTCATTCTCACTAATACCTGGCGAATGCACTGAATTATATACACTTTAGTGTTCCACAATACAATCTGAACCTATAGAAGATTAATATCAGCAATCCAAATGTTTCTGAAAAGGAAAAACATTAATATGCACACACATATATGTCAAAAACAACACGCCATGAATGCACTTTTTATACCTTTGGTGCACCATATATCATTATGTTTATTGCATCACACAACTACACAAGAAAAACTGTAACTATATGTGTTGTCTAACCAAATGTAAAAGGATGGAGCCAAAATTATGCTGCTCCACTGGGCTGATGAAGTCACAGCTCCTGTGGGTGTGAACTCTTCAGACTGTTAAACCACCTCGAGGCCCTCCCCCTTGTGATGAGGGGGAGGGTCACTGATTGCCCCGAAACTGGGCACTTTATTCTGAAGTCATGAAGTGCCCTGGGCTGTGTGCCAATCTCTGATACCGCGTCATACAGTGGGCTGGGATCAGCTGTCTCGCGATGGCTGAGGGATTCTGCCTACCCTCTTTGGCTGATTTCAGGTGAGCCAAAAGAGAAGGGAGCAGCCCCAACCCTCCTGGGATCTCCGAGGCTGAGCTGTGCAGGTAAGTATGATTTATTTATTTGGGTGGGTGCGTGCATGAATATGTGGGAGTCAGTGGCGTTTTCTGGGGGTGGGCGTAGGGGCTACGCCCTCCTAATTATGTGCAACATCATGGATGGTAAATACAAACAGCAATTACCATCCTATCGGGCTCGGCATTATTTTCAAAGCATTTACTGTCCCTGCATTAACTGGCTGGTCTCCGTCTTCCCAGTCCGTTCTTTAAAGTTAATGCCAGGCAGTCAGGCAGTTTCTTCAATTGGATACATGCGCTGTGCGCATGTTTCAGTTTGCAGCAGTAAACAATAAAGAGTGTACGAGCAGACATGCTGCCCGCCCAGTCCTGCACTACTTGGGGATCCTCTAGGACCACCCACTAATGACGCAATAAGCGTCACATTCTGAAGCAGCCCGGGCATTTACAGTAGCAGCCCTGTACACCTGGGGCTGCTTGTCAGTTATTTAGAGCCTCCCTTTCCAAGTCGTCACAGGGTGATGAGTTGCAAATGGGAGGGATTGTAGCCTTTGGAAGAGGGCCTGACATCACAGAGTCATGAGACTGAACTCATGGCCTTGTGAGGCTGGGTCACGTGCTGAGAAGTACAGGAGCTGAGAGCTTGGCCTTGTGTAAAGAGAGCGACATGGACTGTTTGGTATTCAGTCAGTGCTTCCATCAGCGACATTACCACACTACAGGACTTACTGCTGACTGGGGTAAGTAGTCTTGACTTTCTTGTCTCTCGATTATGGTCGTGTTCACTTTCCCTCCCTTTTCCACTTTACTCTCTACCTTCTCCTTCCATACCCCCACTGCCCTTCTCTGTTCGCCCTCTTATTTTTCCACGATCTATTTGCTCTCTGTGTCTTTCGCTCTATGCGCCCCGGGGGAAGCACAGTCGCAGACTAGTCTTCCCCCGGGGTCTTTCGCGCATGGGATAGGACAGGCAGGGGGAGGGGAGGAGTTAGGTGGGGGATATTAAGGCACAAGGGAGGAAGGGAACATCCTCTTCCTGTTGCCTGGCACCATCGGGAGGGTGAAGAAAAGGAGCTTAGCGTAGTTTTTATAGAGCAATTCAGCTGTGGTAGTTAGCTAGTTTAGGGGCTTGTACTAGTGGCTGTGGCGTCGTGGCTGTCTGCCGGCAGTCGAGGTTTTCGAGTCCACCTGTAGCGTGAGATTTGGCAGCATGTCGGGCGTCTCAGCCGAGGAGGTTTGGGCGGCCCTATTGTTGCTGGCCCGCGTGGGCCAGGAGGACCTTCTCCAGCCAGGTGTGTTGGGGCAGGCATGGGTGGGGGCCACGAGATGCAGTCAGTAAAGCCAGTGGACTGTCGGCTGCCACTGCGCTCTACGCGCTGAACGTTTGGAAACACCAGGATTAATCCCGGATATGAGTCACAGACTCCAGTAAGGACCAGTCCTCAAAATATCAAGGAGCCAGCTCTGGCCCACCCCAAGATGGTAAAGACTTCAACCGTCTTTTGATGCTCTCCCTTCTCACTGTCCTGATGAAGACCCCAACATGAGGCAACAATTACCCTTCTAGCGTACTTCGGGGGTCGAAGCGTAGACTACGCCATCTCAAGCACAACATAGGACACAAAGAAATATATTAACTTGACCTATGTGTGATGCATTTTTGGAACCTTGTACACTTTGATTGTTAAGGCGTGTTTTGATTTCAACGTGATGTTTTTAAAAAGTCACACCACCTTTACCCGGTCCCTCACAACCTTCACACTTTCCCTCCCCTTCCCACTGAGAGCACTCTGAAATGTAATGATTTAATAATTGCATTCAAGTACTTCTGTATGTTTTTTGAAATATTGGATACAACTAAGCTGACGAATGTACGCAAATGTCAATATTGTGTGAACACTGACTATGCAGAAATAAATGCATAGAAATCTTTCACCTTTTGATTCCTTTTGACAAATGTGAGTTATTTTATGATAAATGCTTTTGTGGTGAGTTTGATACGACACAGACTAAATATTGTACATGAGTCACATTGCAACTCGGACCACCCCTATTTTGTACTGTTCGGCCGGGGTCGCGGCGGCGGTCCTGGCCTGCCAGCAGGACTCCCTGCCGAGTCATGAGCAGGAGGCAGGGCAGAGGGGGGGCGGAGCAGTCCGAGACTCGGCGCGGGGTGGGAAGGGCAAGAGACTGCCCCCGCGAGCCTTCCCCCCTCTGCATTTCCTCCATGGGGCCTCTGGGGCTGCAATTGGGGGTGGTGACCTCCCCCCCACGCAGCCGGTGGATGCTCCTCAACCGGGGGGAGTGGAGAGAGTGGCTGGGCCCTGTGACTTGTCTATTGGGGGTGGGGGAGAGGGTGCAGGGCGGGAGGTGCTGTAGTCTGGGGCTTTTGGGACACCTGTGGTCCCGGCTGCTGGGCTCTCAGACGAGGCAGGCACTGAGGAGGCAGGAGAGGATCAAGGGGCTAACAGCCCCATTGATCTATCTACAAGTTCCAGGGCGAACACCCCTGCCCCAGTGGGGCGGGAGGTGGTAGTGCAGGCGGGGGGGTTGGGGGAGCCAGATTTGTCTGGGGCTTTGGGTATGGGGGGGTGGCCCCTGGGTCATGGGCAAGGTGGATTTTTGCCTCCGGGTGTGGGTTTTCAGGGCTACTGCCTGACCCGCCACCCCCAATTTGGGGGGCCATGTTATGGGAGGACAGGGCCCGGGAGCAGAGGCTTATGGAACCGATTCAGGGGGCAAGGTGGGCCAAGCAGACCATGGCCCAGGTGGGTGCAGTGTGGGGGAACGACATAGAGGGGCCGCCTACCCTGACCTCTGAGGAGGAAAGGGCGGTGGAGCTGGAGGAGGCGCAGAGGCGCGGGAAGGACAAGAAGGCGACAGTTGAGAACCCTAAGAGCAGGATGGCAGGAGTAGGGACGGCCAAGATGGCTTTGAGGCCCGATGGTGCTGGGGCCTTCTCAGGTTGGAGCGACCTGAAGGGTGGGCGGGGAACCAAGCCGGCGGCTGTCGGCAGAGCCTGGGGGTGCCTGGCGGGGCCAAGATGGCCGTGAGACGCAGGCCTGAAGCAGTAGGGCAGTCAACGGCGGCTGTCCCTCCACTGAGGGCTCGGGCGCCGGCGGCGCGGGTGTCGAATGTGTCACGTGAGACGGTTGGTGTGCAGAAAGGTGTGAAGAGAGCGGTGAGGGATGTGTCAAGTGTGCCTGTGGAAGTGGAGCCTGTGCTGGAATTGGACTATGACGATGAGAGTAAGGAGCTTGAGGAGGGGGAGGTGCGGGATGACTCAGCCGGCCCGCGGGGCCTGGTGGACAACAGCGACATTGGTGTTTTGCAGGCCCCGACGACGACGGCGGGCAAGGACAAGGCGGTGGCGGTGAAGACTTCGACCCCCAGAGGACGGCCCCGGGAGCGGCTTACCACAGGCACAGGTGAGGGGTCCTAGTGGGTGGCCTGGAAAGATGGCTCAAAATGGGGTAGGAAGAGGACTTGTAGGTCGGTGGGTGTATGGGACGGGTCAATACGGGAGCCGGAGAAGCCAGCGGGCGGTCCACCTGTGGAGGGTAAGAAGGTTGGCGGTAAGTCGGTGGCTACGGCCAAGGTGCAGACGGACAAGGGGGATGGTAAGGAGGAGAAAGGGGTGAAGCTGCCAAAGAAACTCCCCTATATGGGTTTGGCGATGCCCTTGGGGTCGCATTTTTCAGAAAAGGTCAGGACACGGATTTGGAAACACGAATTTGTAGATATGTTTAAGCTGCTGCATAGGGAGGTTCAGGCCAAAGAGGGCTCGAAGGAAGAGGAGTGGGAGCTGACGAGGCGGCCCAGGGTGCCAGTGACAATGGAGAAGTGGACTTCGGCATTCTTGATTTATGCCAGTATTTATTGTGAGAGGTATTTGGATCAGGCTATTGCGTTGTTTAAGTACATGGACATCATTCGCAATGCCCAGATGCAGTTTGGGGGGTTTGTCTGGTTGAGTTATGATGAGGAATTCAGGGCAAGGGTTAGTGCGGATCCGGAGTAGAATTGGGGGGAGGTGGACCAGGAACTCTGGGTGCAGTGGATGGCGTCCACGCACTCTACTGCATCCACACACACGGCCAGCGGGTTGCCGGTAGTGTATCAGTCCTTTCCGCCTCATCCCGCCCACAGCGGGGCAGGGGGAAGTGCGGTGCCTAATACCCTCATCTCTGGTCAGCCCAACAAACCAGGGGATATTCGAGGGGGGCCTGTTGGAGCTACAACAGGGGGTACTGCTCGAGATACCCCTGTAAGTTTAAACATGAGTGCTCCAAGTGCGGCGGGAAACACGCCCTCACTCAATGCCTTACACTTGTCACCCCCTCGGAGCAGTGGCGGAACTCCAAAGGGCGGGGCAACCCTGGACAGAAGGGCGCCTACACCGGTTAGGGTGGAGGCGATGGCCCCGTGGCTCTCGTGTTACCCGGATCAGGAGGCGGCGTCGTGGCTTTTCTGGGGTTTCACGGAGGGCTTTAGGGTAGGTTATCAAGGTCCCAGGGTGCGTCGGTGGGCGGACAATTTGCGGTCAGCGAAGGAACTGCCAGGAGTGGTATCCCACAAGTTGTTGAAGGAGCTTGAGGAAGGAAGGGTAGCCGGCCTGTTTACTGATTGGCCTTTGGAAGATCTGATCATTTCTCCACTGGGGGTGGTGCCGAAGAAAGAAGAGGGGGAGTTTCGGATGATTCACCACCTCTCGTGGCCGGAGGGCCAGTCAGTGAAAGACTTTATTGCAGAGGAGGATTCGAGGGTGCTCTATGCTTCCGTGGATGACGCGATCCGTTTGGTGAGGGTGTGCGGGACAGGGGCTGAATTGGCGAAATGCGACATCAAGTCGGCTTTCCGTCTGCTGCCTAAACATCCGGCGGATTTCTTGCTCCTGGGAATGCAGTTTGGGGGGCCATCTACGTGGACCAGGTTTGGCCCATGGGGTGCGCCATCTCTTGGGCCTTGTTTGAACTCTTTAGTACTTTTCTGCAATGGGCAATGGTGAGAATTAGTGGGTGCCGCGAGGTCACTCACTATTTGGATGATTTCCTATTCCTGGGGAGGGCGGATTATGGTGATTGTGGCAGGGCCCTGTCCCGGTTCCAGGAGATGGCTTTCCATTTCGATGTTCCTTTGGCGCCCGAAAAAACAGCTGGTCCCAGCTGTCGCCTGACGTTTCTGGGGATTGAGTTGGATTCTGTACAGTGGCTGGTGTGCCTTCCGGGGGCCAAGGTGGCTGAAATTATTTCATGTCTACGGTGGGGGGTCGAAGAGAAACGAATCCCTTTGAGAGCGGTGCAGAAACTGTTGGGTTTCCTGAACTTTCCGTGTAGTGTGATAAGAGCAGGGCGGACATTCTGTAGGCGGCTCGGCATGGCCATGTCTGGGGGCGGTGCTTCCACACCACAGAGTCAGGATTTCCATGGGGGCGCGGGCTGATTTGAGGACCTGGATAACATTTTTGACTGATTCCAACAGAGTGTCTCTGGATTTGGATGAGGAAAGGGCGGTTTGGCAATGTCAAATTTTCTCTGATGCAGCTGGGTCAGCCGGGTTTGGCATCTTCTGGGACGGGAGGTGGTGCGCTGAGAGTTGGCCTGCTCACTGGTTACAACAAGGGAGAAGCATTGCTTTCCTGGAATTCTTTCCTTTGCTGGTGGCGCTGGAGATTTGGGGGAGTGAATTTCAGAATAGATCAGTGCTCTTCCATGTCGACAACATGACGGTGGTGGAACTGGTGAAGTGCCAGAGAGCCAGGGACCTTAGAGTGCTGCGTTTGTTACGGAGATTCATGTTGGCTTGCCTGCGGCTGAATGTGGTGTTTCAGGCGAAGCATGTCCCTTGTGCGAATAAAGACATTGCGGATGCTTTGTCTCAATCGCAGCGGTTCCGACACCTGGCACCGGGAGCGGATATGTGCAAGACCGAGCTGCCGGACGGCATCTGGGCCTTGGGGGAGTGAGGATGATTGGCCTGGTGGAGAGTTCAGTTGCTGGTACCACGAGGAAGATATATCGGCGGGCATGGTCAGAGTTTGGTGCATTCATGGGGTGGAGTCAGGGGCCAGGTCTGTGTGACCGGTCAGAGGTAGAACAGGGCGTTAAGCGTTTTGTGCTGTGCTGTATAGATAAGGGATTGACTGCAGCTACGATATCTGGGAAACTGGCAGGGATCTCCTTTTATTGTACTTTGTTTCTGGGGTTTGATCCTACAAAAGATGTGATTGTGAGCAGGATGCTCCGAGGTTTTGGTAGGGTAATCTGCGGGAGGCGGTTACGTTTGAGCTGTTGGTTCGGCTGGTTGGGGTGTTGCCGGAGTGTTGCTATGATCTTTTTGAAGTGAGGATTTTTCGGTTGTGTATGGTGTGGATGTTTTCTGGTGCCTTTCGGGTTTGTTGGGCACAAGGACCCGGGCTGGTACGGTGTTTGAGGAGATTCGTGTGGATGGGGGTGCTTGGGGATTTGGTTGGGATACTCCAAGACGGATCAGCTGGGTAGGGGCAAGTGGGTGTGGTTGAATGAGGCGGATGGCGGGGATGTGTGACCGGTGGCCGAATGGCGGGGGTTTCTGGGGGCTGCACGTGTGACGCAAGGTGAGATTTTCTGTCATGCATCGGGGGCATGAGTGACGGCGGGCCAGTTGTTGGCGGTGTTGCGCATGGCATTGCGAAGGCTCGGTTTGGAGGCATCTGGTTTTGGAACCCACTCCTTTCGTATTGGGGCCTGGACAGCTGCGGCCCGCTTGGGGTGGTCCTGGGATAGGATTAGATGGATTGGGAGATGGAAGTCACGCTGTTGCGAGAGGTATGTGAGGCAGTGAGTCGGTCCTGAGGGGAGACAGTTGGCTGGAACGTGGGTTGTGGTTTTGTGCTAACATCTTTCTCTGTCATAGGTTGCGTGGGAGGACCAGGGTTCAAGACGGTAACCTGGATTGTGGGGCACTCCTTCGTACATTGGGCATCTAAGTACGAGGAACAGCAGGTGTACGGCCGTAACCTGGGACTGAAAGGACATTTACATGATGTACACTGGTGGGGTAAAGGAGGCATGCGATGGCGGGCACTACTGCCCTGGCCCGCCAAAATGGTCCTGCAAAAAGGATGCCCGGACCTGTTGATTATTCATCTGGAAGAAAACGATTTGGTGCAGCTGTCAGGTTTGGCGCTTTTACAGCTGATGCAGAGGGATCTGGGGGTATTGAAGTCAAGGCCTGCAGGGACTTGCATTGCCTGGACGGAGCTGGTACCCAGGAGAGTATGGAGGGGGGCAATGAAGCACGGGGCAATTGAGAAAGAACGGAGAAAACTCAACAGGGCGATGAGACTTTTTTGCGGAGACAAGGACATTAAAGTGATATCGCACGGAGGAATTCGAATGGAGGAACCTTTAGTTTTCAGGGATGACGGAGTGCACCTGTCTCGTTTGGGGAATGCGTATTATATGATGGAGATGAGAGATGTGGTGAGCAAGTTGTGGAATGAGGCGATCTGGTGTTGCAGGGAGTGAGTGTGGATGGGTGCAGTGTGCGTGGGGACAGCAGACCCATGGGGGTGTGGGGGGGCAGGGAACCGCCCTACAGGGGGTTCCCTGGTTGGCGGTACTTTGAAGGGAGAGGGGGGTCATGAGCGGGCACACCCATCCCTTGGGGGAGAAGTTCGAATGGCAGCCAGAGGCATGACTGGAAGGACACAAGGATCGGGCAGGATGACAGGTGATGGGTGAATATGGATGAGATACGGTATGGGGCATGGAGTGGTTGTGATGAGGTGGAACGGGTGAAGCGTGTGAGAAGTGAAGTGTTGAGTTGGGATTTGAAGTTATTTATTTGTTGATGTTTATTGTTATGTAAGATTACGCAGCCTGGTCTAATAAATGGCCTTTTACGCTTAAACACTGTGTGGTCTCTTTATTGCGCGATGCCGGGCCCCGGGGGAAGCACAGTCGCAGACTAGTCTTCCCCCGGGGTCTTTCGTGCATGGGATAGGACAGGCAGGGGAAGGTGAGGAGTTAGGTGGGAGGTATTAAAGCACAGGGGAGGAAAGGAACTTCCTCTTCCTGTTGCCTGGCACCATCGAGAGGGTGAAGAAAAGGCCACCCACCCGTCCTGCAGTCTGGGGTGTGGTTTGTGGCGGTTTGTGGTGTGCCAGTTTAGGCCAGAGCTGCGCTAGGCGGTACTTTGAAGGGAGAGGGGGGTCAAGAGCGGGCACATCCATCCCTTGGGGGGGAAGTTTGAATGGCAGCCAGAGGCATGACTGGAAGGAAACAAGGATCGGGCAGGATGACAGGTAATTGGTGGATATGGATGAGGTACGATGTGGGGCATGGAGTGGTTGTGATGAGGTGGAATGGGTGAAGCGTGTGAGAAGTGAAGTGTTGAGTTGGGGTTTGAAGTTATTTATTTGTTGATGTTTATTGTTATGTAAGATTACGCAGCCTGGTCTAATAAATGGCCTTTTACGCTTAAACACTGCGTGGTCTGTTTATTGCACGAGTAGCAGCAGCAGCATTGTAACTAACTTCTTTCTGTTCAGGCCTAGTATAATCCTCATAAGTGTCATGGGAAGATATATCCGAAAATGGACATGTGCATTCATTTTTTGCCAAAAACCCATTAGTTCTGCTAAGCACTTGTCATGTACACGTGGGGGAAACTTTGGTATAACTTTAAAAACGTAGCAATCCAAAACGTTTGCAGCCCTTAAATGAAATTGCCAAGTATAACGGAACATGATTTGCAGCGTTTGCCTCTTCAGCAACACAAATTACATTCTTCAAGATAGGCTGACTAAGGGCCTTATTCAGAGCTTCGGGGACAGGATACTGGTTTACACATCAATGGTATCTACAGTCTGTACAATATTCAAATGTTGTATTAATCATATTTCCTTAAAACAACCATAAACAAAACAATTTTTCTCAATTGCCATTTGTTAACACTGAATATAGCTTCCTGTTGTATGCTCACTTAGAAAAGCAGCCTTTTATTATTTTGCCGTTTTTCTTTAATTGCAAGTAGAATACCAATCCTTTTTAACAGGATTTTACAAAATGGGAGGAAGTCTAATGTTTTAAAATTCTTCAACAACGTTATAAATAATCACACATGGCTAGATGTATCCCAGGGAGCAGAACCGAGGTGCACAGCTCAGAGGTAGAGTGCATGTGCAGTTAAAAACCCGAGACAGCAGTCTTTTGTTTGGAGCAATTTAGGAATTTGCAGAATATTCCTCCTAAATTATTCCTGGACGAAAATGCTTCTTAAAGTAATTAACCACAGCATACGTTCTGTGTCTACAACATTTCTAGACATAAAATACATATTTTCTGAGATGTCAATTAACCTATACGGACATATGACATATGTTTGATGTCTAGAAAACAAGCTTACAATTTAATTGAACAGCTTGCTTTTTAGACACAGAAGTATGTGCTAGATCAGAAACATGGATCTTGTTTGCTTCTGAGTGAGGCAGTATTCAGAATTCTGCCTGCTAATGTGATCTGCACTGTGCGCTGTCCCGAAAGGCCAAGAACTGGATGGCAATGTAGTAAACAGCTTTTTGAGCCACTGACAATCATACATAATAGGTTTTTGTGCAACTAGTATTTTGAGCTCACATTTGAAAGTGCTTTCATGCATGATAGTAAAGAAAATGGAGTTGTGGTGAAATAAAATATTTGCCTTAGATCACACAATTTAAGTGGGGAAGCTGTGATTTATCCGGATTTTATGGTTTCACTTTGTACAAACCAGCACTAAATAGGTATCTGCTGTTCTTTCAATATGTTAAGCCTTTATTTCGAACCTCTTTGTACAGTTTTTTTATAGCTCAAACTCCATCCAAAGGCATTGAACACTTTACATGAGCACCAACTGCATTAAACAAGGTCACATTTATTTTTATAGGCACATGGGAGAGAGATTAGGTGACTTGCCAGAATCACAGGATATTTAGCCAAAGCCAAGAACTGAACCTGGTTCCCCAGTTCCAAAATCAGTCGCTTTGACCTTAACACAACATTGTGTCACAGAAATAGTGCTGAAAGTTGCACCAAAATACACCGATTTGTAAACAGTTTCTATGGGGTTGGGGGCGAACCCCTCATAAACATCAGGCTCTCTTGCTTCGCTCGCACTATGATTCATCTGTTGCTCTTACACCTCATCACTTTCAGATTCCACCAGCCGCCACTAGTGGGAGTGAGTATTGTGAATGGATGCATGTGTGCGTGTGCATGTGAAAATGTATAAGTGTGTGTGTTTGCGTGCATTTGTGCCCAGACAGCCCACCTCCCTGTTAAAAGTACAGGCCGCTGATGCTCAGAGCGATATTCCTCTACAGGTGATTTCCATGTTTGTTGTCTCCTCTGAGAGTGATGTACTACTACTACGAGTAAGGTTTTACCTTCAGATAGGAATTTCTGTAGGTGCGGCCTGAAGCCACTGTCTTCCATGTAAGCGATGGGCTCCTGCAGGCGAAGGGTGGGGTGATTGTCTTCTCGGAATGGAAGACGTGCCCGTAGGTGAGGAGGGGAATACGTGCTTCCTGTCAGAAGCTTCAGGAGATGGTTTGTGCATTTGAAGTCTCTTTCAGGTGCACTGGTGGCATGAAGGTGGTTCTCTCTACTTCAGAGCACGCAGAGATGATCTGTGCACGTGGGCGCTTTGTGCATGTTATAAGGATGATGAGCTGTCCGACCGACATCTCTATTTGCACCGGAGTCCCATTCCACCCGGCCCTGTCCGTCTGAAGGCACGAGATATCGTTCCTGGTGGCGTCAATGCCACGGGACTGGGGAGTAGGAAGAGGAAAGAAGAAAACCATTAACTGTAGCCACAGCGGCCTATTATTCAATTGTCAACAGCACACACAGAAAAAGCGCTGCAGCATCCCTAGATCCGTCAGTGGCAGGGCTCTGGCCTTATCTGTCTTTAAACATGTGTAAACAGCAACGGCGCTGCCGAGGAGCGTGTCTTCTCAAGGGCGTTCTGTCAGAATGAGAGAAAGAAAAACTAGAGCACATCATCACTCAAGTCTTCATGCAGGCGAGGCCAGGGTACTAAAGAGAGAATCTCAGAGAGTGGGGGGCTTTGTGTTCCAGCATCCATAGCATTGGCTCCTCTGCCATGCCTGTCAGCGCTGCCGTGGTCCTTGCTTGTACGAGGAGGACGTACATCGGAAGCAAGTGCCGACAGCCCCGGCCTGTCACGACAATAAGGAAATGCTTTCTGTGAAGTCAGCATGCGCTAGGGCAGGGTGCTTACTTCTGGATAACAAACAGCATTGCTACCCCTAGCCCTTTGTGGCTGTGAGGACCCCTGAAAATTACAACAATGATACAATGCATGTGGCATAAAAATGTCAGTGGCACTCTTTGTGGATAGGATATGTCGCAAGATTATTGATTTCACAGGTTAGGTTCGCTTACGGGTGATCGAGGACGTGTCTACAGTGAGTACCCTGAACAGCTGAAACACTTAAATTCTTTAAAGTTTATTCACTTTAAATGGGGGATGCCACCCTCCTCTTTAATTTTGTGTCTCGCTCCTGACAAGTCAGAGTGAGACCCCGGCCAATCTACACAGTTGCTCAGGATTTCAACTTTCCCTTGTGGGATTAAGGAGCACTGATGCTTCATCCCATGCCCCACCATTATGACCCTTAGTGGCAGGGGGATTTGTATTTTGGGTCCAAGATCCATTATATGGGGCCATTTTAGTTTTTTAAAGCTTTAGGATCACCCTGTAACTCCGCCTTGTGGTGATGACTGAAACCTCTGCAATACATTTTTCTTCTTTTCTTTCGTGGAAAAAGCTGGGAGGGTGGATGGTTAACACTGATCACCAAAGAGACCTGGACCTTCAAGGCAATCCCTTATAAGACCCCTTGGCCTTACTCCTCCCCTTCTGATGCCCAGGGCAATAATACGGAGGGATGAGCAGCCCTCTTCACCTACAGTGGCCCCATGTGCTAAACTACTATCCTAGCAGGTGAATAACTTTGGGACGCTGGCCCCTCCATGCTACACTGCATGGGGGGAAGTGGCCAGCTGTAATGGTGGGTGAACTGAAGCTTAGAACTGGAATTGCAAAGAATCTGTTTTCGAAGCATAAATGTAGATGGCATCAACAGCATGCTGCTCTTGCGAACTTTGGGGCCCATCGGGAGACGGGGGGGGGGGACAGACTGACCAGAGACAATATAAGGTGTGTGATAAAGGCCGCTTTATTGGGAAACAGGTGCATCTTACCACAATACCAAATCCTTGGCCTTTGCCGTACAAAACTAGGCCTAACTAAATATATACATACCTGCCACAGCCCCCGCCCCCACCCCTAAAATGTTCCCCCACAAACAGCATATACATCATTACCAACTACCTAAAACGCCTGCTTCAACTGTTTAACACTTGCCATATGTACACTCCCTCCCCCTCTGTCCAGAAAAACTTAATTCCTCCTATCCTACCCCACCCTTAAACTAGGAAAAAGCGCCACTCGAAAGCCCCATACGGCTTTCGACCCCCCCTCTAGGACCCTGCACCCTCGGATACCTGCGCACCCCAAGCGCCCTATCTACCGCCTCCTTCAGCTGCTCAATATATAGCTCCATCCCATATCTTGACAAATGCACGCCATCCTCCATGAAAAAATATACTGCGCCATACCTCATATCCGCGTGCTCCATCCTACCCAAACCTTCCTTCACACAAAAGGCCCGCATTTCCCTGTTAATCTTTCTCCGTGTCCTGTCAATAGCTGCAGGCCTCTCTGCCCCCCTCCAGCATATTGCATATAGCCATGTCTGAACTGGGGTGGCAGAGTGGGCTAAAGAACGGTGATAGATTAAACCCAGATCTTTTGACTGGGTGTGAGTGTTTGATTGATTTAGATGCTCCGTCCATCACCACCACCCTTTTGTACCGCTTTTGGCCACCATAAGTGTGGCAGGGTATGCTCAGACGTGAGTCCCTTGCTCACTTTGCCACTGGATTCAAGCAAGCCGGGCTGAAGACGGCTGGAATGCCAGAAACCGGTCCTAGGAAGCTTGTTTCCGGTACAGGGAAGACATGGCTTGGCAGTTCGGGCTGGACTGTTCCCATGAGGCACAGAGTCAGACTGATTTGCATATAGCCATGTCTGAACTGGGGTGGCAGAGTGGGCTAAAGAATGGTTATAGAGTAAACCCAGATCTTTTGACTGGGTGTGAGTGTTTGATTGATTCAGATGCTCCGTCCATCACCACCCCCCTTTTGTACCGCTTTTGGCCGCCATAAGTGTTGCAGGGTATGCTCAGATGTGAGTCCCTTGCTCACTTTGCCACTGGATTCAAGCAAGCCAGGCTGAAGACGGCTGGAATGCCAGAAACCGGTCCTCGGAAGCTTGTTTCCGGTCCAGGGAAGACATGGCTTGGCAGTTCGGGCTGGACTGTTCCCATGAGGCACAGGGTCAGACTGATTTGCATATAGCCATGTCTGAACTGGGGTGGCAGAGTGGGCTAAAGAACGGTGATGGATTACACCCAGATCTTTTGACTGGGTGTGAGTGTTTGATTGATTCAGATGCTCCGTCCATCACCACCCCCTTTTGTACCACTCCCTCCCCCTCTGTCCAGAAAAACTTCATTCCTCCTGTCCTACCCCCCCCCCCCTTAAACTAGGAAAAAGCGCCACTCGAAAGCCCCATACGGATTTCGACCCCTCCTCTAGGACCCTGCACCCTCGGATACCTGCGCACCCCAAGCGCCCTATCTACCGCCTCCTTCAGCTGCACAATATAGAGCTCCATCCCATATCTTGACAAATGCACGCCATCCTCCATGAAAAAATATACTGCCCCATACCTCAAATCCGGGTGCTCCATCCTACCCAAACCTTCCTTCCCACAAAAGGCCCGCATTTCCCTGGTAATCTTTCTCCGTGTCCTGTCAATAGCTGCAGGCCTCTCTGCCCCCCTCCAGCATATTGCATATAGCCATGGCTGAACTGGGGTGGCAGAGTGGGCTAAAGAACGGTGATAGATTAAACCCAGATCTTTTGACTGGGTGTGAGTGTTTGATTGATTCAGATGCTCCGTCCATCACCACCACCCTTTTGTACCGCTTTTGGCCGCCATAAGTGTGATAGGGTATGCTCAGACGTTAGTCCCTTGCTCACTTTGCCACTGGATTCAAGCAAGCCGGGCTGAAGACGGCTGGAATGCCAGAAACCGGTCCTCGGAAACTTGTTTCCGGTCCAGGGAAGACATGGCTTGGCAGTTCGGGCTCGACTTTTCCCATAAGGCACAGGGTCAGACTTATTTGCATATGGCCATGTCTGAACTGGGGTGGCAGACTGGGCTAAAAAACGGTGATAGGGGTGAAGCCCTGATCTGTTGACTGGGTAGGAGTGTTCTGCTTAATTCAGATACTCTGTCCATCACCACCCCCTTTTCGGATTCATAGTCAGCCATTTTATTGTGGGCACAAAATCTATACTACAGTAAAACAAACACAAAAGAATATTAATTCATAAAGTAAAACCCATTATATTCACCTTCAAGCATTCTAGTACCCTATCTTAATTATTATCTAGCGAAAGCTATTACTTCAAAGCAGCTTTTCTATTATTCGTGTACAACATAGCATAAACATATACTAGTGCAATTTTCAAAGTGCAAACAGTTAATACATGCCTATAGCAACATGCTCTAATGTTTTAGATAGCTTTTTATGCAAAATGTGTTTGCCCCACATGTAGTGTTAGTGCATGGTTGATTAATTAATATATATTATAAGAAAGATGTGTGCTTTGCACTTTTCACTCCATGTTATTAAATGAAGCAAGCTTTGTTTAAACAAAACTGTAACTGATTAAAGCTTGCCACATGCCTTCATGAAGGGAGGAAAACAGATGAATAAAGGTCTTAGACGGGAATAACCAGAGAGCAAACATTCCTCTGTTATCTCCAAGGCTAAAAGCCACCGAGCTGTGTATTACAACCTTTTCTACACCATAAAATGTGTGTTATTTCAGCACAATTATAACTCTTTGAAAGTTCAAAGCACATTTTCTAAATTAGATGTACATTCTATAGTGAGGTTAAATAAAAATTTTAAAAAACACAATTAAACATCCATGATTAATTAATTAAGCATGGTTTTACATGATTTCATTTGCAGGCATCTTTCATGTTTTTCACTTTGCATGCATGCACCAAAAGGCAACTTTTAAAAACCATTTTACTAGGCCTCATTTAATGTCTTGTGTGTTTTTACTTGAACCAAGCCTTGCCTGAATGTAGGCGAAATCTGAGCTACATCAAATCAAAGACGAAAAAGATCTGTACACTTAATTGACCTTTAACAAGATGTAAGGCTTAATTTGCCTCCTCCATTGTCTGCATTCCAATATGGAGAGCAATGCCCATATATGCAAACATGGACATTTTCTGTCTGCCTATGAAGATTTAGTTGGGCTGATTGGAGTTAACACTGACAAATGACTGATTTTACCTCAGGCCTACTGGCCTCTGAGAGGTATCAACCTTTCCGAAATGTATTACCTTTCCTTAAGGCCCTGTACGTAGTTTGATACTAGCAATGCAAAAATGTATGAAATGTTTTTAACATGTTTTTTTATGTAGTACTTATCATTTTTTAGCACTGTAAATAATATCTGGGTGATGATGATATCAAACAGGGGGAAGAAGGGAGGACGATTTTTAGTGGGGTCCAATGTACTTGTCCTGGAACGCAATAAACAACAATCGGTGTACAGAGTTCCCCAAGGAGAGCTTAAGAATTCTAGCTCAACCAGTAATCTCTCTCACTCAATTAGACAGGGGGTGATGTGGGGGTCTAGAGTGCATGATGTAGACCCATATTCCAGAATGTAGGGATACCTCACACAGGCTACCGGCAGGACTACAACTGTAGCCCCAGCCGATGGTCGTCCAGCGTCATCATCGGTATCCTGCTCCTTCGGCAGGCTGGCGGTGCAATGCCTGTCGGGCAGCGATGGAAGCTGCACTTTGGTGGAGATCTTCTATTCTGGGCCAGCGGGTGTGTGTGTGTGAGGGGCCTAAGGGAGTGCAATTGTGAGCGTGGTGGTGAAGTTAAAAAAAGTCAGTAAAGTCCTGTTGGTAATTATTTTAATAGTCAGGCTTACTGCTTTGATTAAAAGTTACAGGGGTATTAAGGGGTGGTAAACAATGAGACCAACCCTTACTCAACCCTTAAAGTGCAAAAAACGGTCAACATGTTTCACGCCCTAAGGGCGATTCATCAGGACCTCGGTGCTCATAAATTGCTCGGATCCTCTAAGTTAGGAGGACACCAGTATACGACCTGTGAAAGTGTCGTACAGAGATGGTTCCACACAGGGGACCTCCTGGGAACTGAAAGAGAATGAAAAGAGACAACAAAATAGACACAAATGATGGCACCATTACTCTGATTTTTAGTTACATCTCATTCGTGCCTATATTCACAGTGTCAGATCATGCTTGCCCAGTGGGTGACCCTGTCTAAGAAGTGACAGCATCAGGTGCTATTGTGAGAGAGAGAGAGTCAGATTTCAATCAATTAAGTGCGTGTGAGGTACTCGCACTGAGTTATGCTGCCGTGCTGGTTTGCTATAACTAGTATGCATAAACTATGCCGTTATCTCGACTCTGCAGCACACATAGTGGATTAGGTCGTCACGTGGCAAGATGGGTGTCAATCATACACCTCAGAGTAATCAGGCGACGTGTGACACCAGTTTGAAAAAAGTAGTAGTTTCAAATTTAAAACCTTGAACAGTAAAAAGCGCCACACAGAACAACCCAAAAATCGTAGTTTGACATTCTGTAGAATTATAACTTCGTACGCTGGTAAATTGCTAGTATAAACCAGCGCGCATTGGGGGTGCGTGTGTATCCGACTCCGATCGCGAGGGAGGCGGGGAACCTAGAGCAAACGCCCATTACAGCCTTGTAGCGTGGGTCGAATCGTATTCTAAAGCGGCGGTGCACTTACCCTTACTGTTTCCTCTTTGAAACCTCACGAGCTGTCCAGGTGGGGCCAGCAGCGAGTGAGGAGATCCTGAAGGGGAAGAAGAGGAGAGCAGCCCGCGGGAGATTAAGGGAAAAGTGAAGCCAATCCGGGCTACCGCGATCAGAGTTTGAGGAAGACTGCGTATGAATGCAGTTCGCGAGCGGTGTTACGGCCCAACGCCTTACCTCAAACGTCGCTGCAGGCAGGCTTCTCTGCACCTACCCCTCCCACTGGAAACCAGATATCTGGACAGCCGGCACGGGAGTCAGACAGTTTCCGGGTAAAATACGGGAAAGGCGCGCGCATTGCGAGGGTGCGTCCGTCCAGTTGCTAAGAGACGGCACGCAAAGGTGAACAGAGAAGAGGGATCCGTTTAGGGACAGCGCAGGCCGGGCATAGTAAGGCAGGCGCCATCTTGGAATGGACTGAGGTGTCTTGATAAGGCATACACAGGCATGTGAAAGTGGACAACATGTCCAGAGTCATGACTATCTGGCGAGTGTAGTCCAGGGCACCCCATCATTTAATCCCAACGTTTCGCACTGCAATCGATGTATCCATCTCTGTTCATGCTTGAAGAGTGCTTGTTGGTTGAGGTGTGGTAGTGACTCAATGACAGTCCATCGAATGCTTTCTGGAGGGTGGTTCTTATCCTTGCAGTGGTCATATAGTTTAGTGTGTG
Organism: Lissotriton vulgaris; assembly: GCF_964263255.1. Lineage (NCBI taxonomy): Eukaryota > Metazoa > Chordata > Amphibia > Caudata > Salamandridae > Lissotriton > Lissotriton vulgaris. The sequence goes on from NW_028244955.1 coordinate 141,117, forward strand.
ATTTATGACAACGAATGTTGCTGTTATGCTCCATTATCCTTTGCTTGACGGGGCGCATGGTCATCCCGATGTATAACAATGCACAGGGGCAGATCAAGGCATATATGCACCTGGAGCTGTTACAGTTCGTATGTTTGCTGAAGGTCCATGTAAAATTGTTATTAAGTACAATGGTCTTTCCCTGGATAGTCTGTGGGCATACGACACAAGTACCACAACGATAATGTCCAGTTACAGGAGGCAAGTCCCAAAGTGTATTGACAGCTTGAACGGAGGTTTTCTTGGGACGGGTATGAATAAGGGTATCTTTAAGGTTTGCCGTCCTCTTAAAAGCAAAACGTGGACGTGGTAACTCCATCCCCGCGGAGTTAAGAATGCCCCAGTGGGTGTTGACAGTTTTTTTGATAAATGAGGAGTTTCTGGTGAATGAGGTAACACAGGTGATCTTGTCGTCTGGTATCTTGGGATGCACCTCAAGTAGAGCCTCTCTATTGTTATTGAGGGCTCTTTTGGTAGAGTCTTTCAAAAGGCGGGTAGGATACCCCCGGTCCAGGAGTTTGGTTTGTAGGGCACGTGCTTGTCGTTTGTAGTCATTGGTTGAGCTACAGTTTCTCCGAAGGCGGAGAAATTGACCGAATGGTAGATTGTCCCTCAGGGATCTCGTATGGTGGCTATTGTAAGGCAACAAACTATTCCTGTCAGTCTCCTTTTTGTAGAGGGTAGTGCTAATCGTCGTGGGTTCCAGTACTATAGTAAGGTCCAAATAGGGGATGCTTTCACTTGAAATAGTGCCCGTGAATTTGAGAAACGTGTCTTGTTGATTTATCCAAGTGCAGAACGCCTCACAGGTCATCCGATCCCCCTTCCAGAACACCAAAATATCGTCAATGTATCGACGCCAGCACGTGAGATTCTCACGGAACGGATTGTGTTCTGGGGGGTAGATGTATCTTTCCTCAAATGATGCCATGTAGATGCAGGCCAGGCTCGGCGCAAAGGTCGAGCCCATAGATGTCCCGCGTATCTGGTGGTACAAATTCGACTCGTATTTGAAAAAATTTTCTGTCAGCGCAATATGTGCCAATTCCATAATGAAGGAAACCGGAGTGGGGGACAACCACTCCTCTTGTCGGAGGAGTGATTCCACGGATTCAAGCGTTGCCTGTTGAGGTATATTCGTGTACAACGCTTCCACGTCGAGTGTTAGGAGAAAATCGATGTCCTCTCTACCATCCATATCATTGATAAGACGAAGCACATCTCTAGTGTCCTGTAGATAGGACGGGATGAGTTTCACTAGAGGTTGCAGGAAGGCATCACAGAATTGAGAGAGGGGTTCTAAGATAGAACCGATGCCAGACACGATGGGTCTTCCTGGGACTGGGGTGATGCCTTTGTGTATTTTAGGCAAAATGTAGAAGTACGGTATGACCGGGTCTGTGGTTACCAGAAAATCTGCCTCTTTTTTGCTCAGCCATCCATTGGTCTCTGCTTCAATAACCAGGGACATCACGGTAGTCGTCAGACGGTTAGTAGGATCCTCTGTCAATAATCTGTAGTGGCTTGAATTTGACAGTTGACGTCTGCATTCCAGATCGTAGTCGTCATAATCAAGAATGACAGTGGCACCCCCCTTGTCAGCTTGCTTGATGACAATGGAGGTATCTTTGCCAAGCGAGGAAGCTGCCTGTCTCTCAGCATTGGATAAATTGTTGAACGGTTTAGTTGATGGTACGTTCCTCATAGTTCTCAGAACTGCTCTTTCGAACGTCAGGACCTCAGGGGGGACCATCCCATCAGTGGGAGTAAATGTGGATGGTTTCCTGAGGCCCGTGTCTTCACAGGGGATGTCTGGTTGATTGTCAAAAAATGCCCGGAGACGTACCTTCCTGAAGAATTGCTTCAGTTCTATCATTTCCTGAAATGAGTCGGGGGTCGGTGTAGGGACAAACCCAAGTCCTTTTTCCAGGACCGTCTTCTCTGCAGTAGTGAGGGTTCTTTTGGAGAGATTCACGATCAGGCTCTTCTCCCTCTGGACGTCGTGCTCCTGGTCTCCACCCCCGTCGGTTCTGGCATCTGGTCTTGCCATTGAACACCCTTGTTCCCGCCTCGCTTTCGCCCTCTTCCTCTGCCCCAACCTCTGCCTTGAAAAGGAGGCGGATTAAGGGGGTAGAATTGCGGGGGGCCCTGAGGGTAAAACGGATATTGCCATGGTGGAGGTACATTCGGTGGGCCATGAAACATTGGTCCTTGATGGTATCCTTGCTGCCATGGACGTGTAGATCTTGCATTTCTCGCTGGGTAACCTCCGCTGGAGTCGCTGCTCGAGGAACCACGCCTGGTGTCTGTGTTTGAACTTTCATCCGAGGAATAGTTATTCTTTTTACCCTTGAAGCCTTCTTTGAGGTAGGGGTATACCTTTTCCTTTGCGAACTTAGCTATGTCCTTCTCCAGTTTAGTGGTTTTTTGTTTGAGCAAAAAATCATAGTGTTCAGTCATCTCCTGGTTGATCTCAGTGAGTTTAGTTGTGAATGCTGTTTTGTTGTTTTTAGAGGTGGCATTTTTCATGGTCGCTTCTAAGGCAGAGATCTTTTCCTGAAGTGCCTCGGATAGTCGTTTGGCGGTCTGACTAATCAGGAACAACAGGTCCTTGGTGCATTTCCAGGAGACCTGGCACCAGTCTACCTTAAAACGGTTGTCATCCAGGAACAACCTAGGGACGATGTTTACAATTAGGCCCTGTGGTGCAATATTGCTCCTCAGGTACTCAGTCATCATTAGCCCGTGGATCGTTATCCTGATTAGTTATTTTTTCATCTCACTCAAAGTGGACCACTCATTAGATGATGCTCCGGATGCTCCTGGTACAGCCGCAGGAGGATTATTAAGTAGGGAAGGCGTGTTCCTTAGTGTTTCAGCTATCGTGTCTTCATTAAAGCTGAGGCCCGGGACATCCTTCATGTTGGGATACGATGTGGAAGGGGTGCCCTGAACTAGTGAGCCAGGGCAGAGTGTCAAAACACAACCCTAAAGAAGGGTGAATAAAGGGTTCACTGTGTGGCTTGGTCCAAAGGACGAGAAATATTCGCCCCTGGTAACCTAATTCAAAAATTCCCGTGCAAAAAGCACGCTTACACTGATATCAAACAGGGGGAAGAAGGGAGGACGATTTTTAGTGGGGTCCAATGTACTTGTCCTGGAACGCAATAAACAACAATCGGTGTACAGAGTTCCCCAAGGAGAGCTTAAGAATTCTAGCTCAACCAGTAATCTCTCTCACTCAATTAGACAGGGGGTGATGTGGGGGTCTAGAGTGCATGATGTAGACCCATATTCCAGAATGTAGGGATACCTCACACAGGCTACCGGCAGGACTACAACTGTAGCCCCAGCCGATGGTCGTCCAGCGTCATCATCGGTATCCTGCTCCTTCGGCAGGCTGGCGGTGCAATGCCCGTCGGGCAGCGATGGAAGCTGCACTTTGGTGGAGATCTTCTATTCTGGGCCAGCGGGTGTGTGTGTGTGAGGGGCCTAAGGGAGTGCAATTGTGAGCGTGGTGGTGAAGTTAAAAAAAGTCAGTAAAGTCCTGTTGGTAATTATTTTAATAGTCAGGCTTACTGCTTTGATTAAAAGTTACAGGGGTATTAAGGGGTGGTAAACAATGAGACCAACCCTTACTCAACCCTTAAAGTGCAAAAAACGGTCAACATGTTTCACGCCCTAAGGGCGATTCATCAGGACCTCGGTGCTCATAAATTGCTCGGATCCTCTAAGTTAGGAGGACACCAGTATACGACCTGTGAAAGTGTCGTACAGAGATGGTTCCACACAGGGGACCTCCTGGGAACTGAAAGAGAATGAAAAGAGACAACAAAATAGACACAAATGATGGCACCATTACTCTGATTTTTAGTTACATCTCATTCGTGCCTATATTCACAGTGTCAGATCATGCGTGCCCAGTGGGTGACCCTGTCTAAGAAGTGACAGCATCAGGTGCTATTGTGAGAGAGAGAGAGTCAGATTTCAATCAATTAAGTGCGTGTGAGGTACTCGCACTGAGTTATGCTGCCGTGCTGGTTTGCTATAACTAGTATGCATAAACTATGCCGTTATCTCGACTCTGCAGCACACATAGTGGATTAGGTCGTCACGTGGCAAGATGGGTGTCAATCATACACCTCAGAGTAATCAGGCGACGTGTGACACCAGTTTGCAAAAAGTAGTAGTTTCAAATTTAAAACCTTGAACAGTAAAAAGCGCCACACAGAACAACCCAAAAATCGTAGTTTGACATTCTGTAGAATTATAACTTCGTACGCTGGTAAATTGGTAGTATAAACCAGCGCGCATTGGGGGTGCGTGTGTATCCGACTCCGATCGCGAGGGAGGCGGGGAACCTAGAGCAAACGCCCATTACAGCCTTGTAGCGTGGGTCGAATCGTATTCTAAAGCGGCGGTGCACTTACCCTTACTGTTTCCTCTTTGAAACCTCACGAGCTGTCCAGGTGGGGCCAGCAGCGAGTGAGGAGATCCTGAAGGGGAAGAAGAGGAGAGCAGCCCGCGGGAGATTAAGGGAAAAGTGAAGCCAATCCGGGCTACCGCGATCAGAGTTTGAGGAAGACTGCGTATGAATGCAGTTCGCGAGCGGTGTTACGGCCCAACGCCTTACCTCAAACGTCGCTGCAGGCAGGCTTCTCTGCACCTACCCCTCCCACTGGAAACCAGATATCTGGACAGCCGGCACGGGAGTCAGACAGTTTCCGGGTAAAATACGGGAAAGGCGCGCGCATTGCGAGGGTGCGTCCGTCCAGTTGCTAAGAGACGGCACGCAAAGGTGAACAGAGAAGAGGGATCCGTTTAGGGACAGCGCAGGCCGGGCATAGTAAGGCGGGCGCCATCTTGGAATGGACTGAGGTGTCTTGATAAGGCATACACAGGCATGTGAAAGTGGACAACATGTCCAGAGTCATGACTATCTGGCGAGTGTAGTCCAGGGCACCCCATCATTTAATCCCAACGTTTCGCACTGCAATCGATGTATCCATCTCTGTTCATGCTTGAAGAGTGCTTGTTGGTTGAGGTGTGGTAGTGACTCAATGACAGTCCATCGAATGCTTTCTGGAGGGTGGTTCTTATCCTTGCAGTGGTCATATAGTTTAGTGTGTGATTTATGACAACGAATGTTGCTGTTATGCTCCATTATCCTTTGCTTGACGGGGCGCATGGTCATCCCGATGTATAACAATGCACAGGGGCAGATCAAGGCATATATGCACCTGGAGCTGTTACAGTTCGTATGTTTGCTGAAGGTCCATGTAAAATTGTTATTAAGTACAATGGTCTTTCCCTGGATAGTCTGTGGGCATACGACACAAGTACCACAACGATAATGTCCAGTTACAGGAGGCAAGTCCCAAAGTGTATTGACAGCTTGAACGGAGGTTTTCTTGGGACGGGTATGAATAAGGGTATCTTTAAGGTTTGCCGTCCTCTTAAAAGCAAAACGTGGACGTGGTAACTCCATCCCCGCGGAGTTAAGAATGCCCCAGTGGGTGTTGACAGTTTTTTTGATAAATGAGGAGTTTCTGGTGAATGAGGTAACACAGGTGATCTTGTCGTCTGGTATCTTGGGATGCACCTCAAGTAGAGCCTCTCTATTGTTATTGAGGGCTCTTTTGGTAGAGTCTTTCAAAAGGCGGGTAGGATACCCCCGGTCCAGGAGTTTGGTTTGTAGGGCACGTGCTTGTCGTTTGTAGTCATTGGTTGAGCTACAGTTTCTCCGAAGGCGGAGAAATTGACCGAATGGTAGATTGTCCCTCAGGGATCTCGTATGGTGGCTATTGTAAGGCAACAAACTATTCCTGTCAGTCTCCTTTTTGTAGAGGGTGGTGCTAATCGTCGTGGGTTCCAGTACTATAGTAAGGTCCAAATAGGGGATGCTTTCACTTGAAATAGTGCCCGTGAATTTGAGAAACGGGTCTTGTTGATTTATCCAAGTGCAGAACGCCTCACAGGTCATCCGATCCCCCTTCCAGAACACCAAAATATCGTCAATGTATCGACGCCAGCACGTGAGATTCTCACGGAACGGATTGTGTTCTGGGGGGTAGATGTATCTTTCCTCAAATGATGCCATGTAGATGCAGGCCAGGCTCGGCGCAAAGGTCGAGCCCATAGATGTCCCGCGTATCTGGTGGTACAAATTCGACTCGTATTTGAAAAAATTTTCTGTCAGCGCAATATGTGCCAATTCCATAATGAAGGAAACCGGAGTGGGGGACAACCACTCCTCTTGTCGGAGGAGTGATTCCACGGATTCAAGCGTTGCCTGTTGAGGTATATTCGTGTACAACGCTTCCACGTCGAGTGTTAGGAGAAAATCGATGTCCTCTCTACCATCCATATCATTGATAAGACGAAGCACATCTCTAGTGTCCTGTAGATAGGACGGGATGAGTTTCACTAGAGGTTGCAGGAAGGCATCACAGAATTGAGAGAGGGGTTCTAAGAACCGATGCCAGACACGATGGGTCTTCCTGGGACTGGGGTGATGCCTTTGTGTATTTTAGGCAAAATGTAGAAGTACGGTATGACCGGGTCTGTGGTTACCAGAAAATCTGCCTCTTTTTTGCTCAGCCATCCGTTGGTCTCTGCTTCAATAACCAGGGACATCACGGTAGTCGTCAGACGGTTAGTAGGATCCTCTGTCAATAATCTGTAGTGGCTTGAATTTGACAGTTGACGTCTGCATTCCAGATCGTAGTCGTCATAATCAAGAATGACAGTGGCACCCCCCTTGTCAGCTTGCTTGATGACAATGGAGGTATCTTTGCCAAGCGAGGAAGCTGCCTGTCTCTCAGCATTGGATAAATTGTTGAACGGTTTAGTTGATGGTACGTTCCTCATGGTTCTCAGAACTGCTCTTTCGAACGTCAGGACCTCAGGGGGGACCATCCCATCAGTGGGAGTAAATGTGGATGGTTTCCTGAGGCCCGTGTCTTCACAGGGGATGTCTGGTTGATTGTCAAAAAATGCCCGGAGACGTACCTTCCTGAAGAATTGCTTCAGTTCTATCATTTCCTGAAATGAGTCGGGGGTCGGTGTAGGGACAAACCCAAGTCCTTTTTCCAGGACCGTCTTCTCTGCAGTAGTGAGGGTTCTTTTGGAGAGATTCACGATCAGGCTCTTCTCCCTCTGGACGTCGTGCTCCTGGTCTCCACCCCCGTCGGTTCTGGCATCTGGTCTTGCCATTGAACACCCTTGTTCCCGCCTCGCTTTCGCCCTCTTCCTCTGCCCCAACCTCTGCCTTGAAAAGGAGGCGGATTAAGGGGGTAGAATTGCGGGGGGCCCTGAGGGTAAAACGGATATTGCCATGGTGGAGGTACATTCGGTGGGCCATGAAACATTGGTCCTTGATGGTATCCTTGCTGCCATGGACGTGTAGATCTTGCATTTCTCGCTGGGTAACCTCCGCTGGAGTCGCTGCTCGAGGAACCACGCCTGGTGTCTGTGTTTGAACTTTCATCCGAGGAATAGTTATTCTTTTTACCCTTGAAGCCTTCTTTGAGGTAGGGGTATACCTTTTCCTTTGCGAACTTAGCTATGTCCTTCTCCAGTTTAGTGGTTTTTTGTTTGAGCAAAAAATCATAGTGTTCAGTCATCTCCTGGTTGATCTCAGTGAGTTTAGTTGTGAATGCTGTTTTGTTGTTTTTAGAGGTGGCATTTTTCATGGTCGCTTCTAAGGCAGAGATCTTTTCCTGAAGTGCCTCGGATAGTCGTTTGGCGGTCTGACTAATCAGGAACAACAGGTCCTTGGTGCATTTCCAGGAGACCTGGCACCAGTCTACCTTAAAACGGTTGTCATCCAGGAACAACCTAGGGACGATGTTTACAATTAGGCCCTGTGGTGCAATATTGCTCCTCAGGTACTCAGTCATCATTAGCCCGTGGATCGTTATCCTGATTAGTTCTTTTTTCATCTCACTCAAAGTGGACCACTCATTAGATGATGCTCCGGATGCTCCTGGTACAGCCGCAGGAGGATTATTAAGTAGGGAAGGCGTGTTCCTTAGTGTTTCAGCTATCGTGTCTTCATTAAAGCTGAGGCCCGGGACATCCTCCATGTTGGGATACGATGTGGAAGGGGTGCCCTGAACTAGTGAGCCAGGGCAGAGTGTCAAAACACAACCCTAGGCCCCTCACACACACACACCCGCTGGCCCAGAATAGAAGATCTCCACCAAAGTGCAGCTTCCATCGCTGCCCGACGGGCATTGCACCGCCAGCCTGCCGAAGGAGCAGGATACCGATGATGACGCTGGACGACCATCGGCTGGGGCTACAGTTGTAGTCCTGCCGGTAGCCTGTGTGAGGTATCCCTACATTCTGGAATATGGGTCTACATCATGCACTCTAGACCCCCACATCACCCCCTGTCTAATTGAGTGAGAGAGATTACTGGTTGAGCTAGAATTCTTAAGCTCTCCTTGGGGAACTCTGTACACCGATTGTTGTTTATTGCGTTCCAGGACAAGTACATTGGACCCCACTAAAAATCGTCCTCCCTTCTTCCCCCTGTTTGATATCAGTGTAAGCGTGCTTTTTGCACGGGAATTTTTGAATTAGGTTACCAGGGGCGAATATTTCTCGTCCTTTGGACCAAGCCACACAGTGAACCCTTTATTCACCCTTCTTTAGGGTTGTGTTTTGACACTCTGCCCTGGCTCACTAGTTCAGGGCACCCCTTCCACATCGTATCCCAACATGGAGGATGTCCCGGGCCTCAGCTTTAATGAAGACACGATAGCTGAAACACTAAGGAACACGCCTTCCCTACTTAATAATCCTCCTGCGGCTGTACCAGGAGCATCCGGAGCATCATCTAATGAGTGGTCCACTTTGAGTGAGATGAAAAAAGAACTAATCAGGATAACGATCCACGGGCTAATGATGACTGAGTACCTGAGGAGCAATATTGCACCACAGGGCCTAATTGTAAACATCGTCCCTAGGTTGTTCCTGGATGACAACCGTTTTAAGGTAGACTAGTGCCAGGTCTCCTGGAAATGCACCAAGGACCTGTTGTTCCTGATTAGTCAGACCGCCAAACGACTATCCGAGGCACTTCAGGAAAAGATCTCTGCCTTAGAAGCGACCATGAAAAATGCCACCTCTAAAAACAACAAAACAGCATTCACAACTAAACTCACTGAGATCAACCAGGAGATGACTGAATACTATGATTTTTTGCTCAAACAAAAAACCACTAAACTGGAGAAGGACATAGCTAAGTTCGCAAAGGAAAAGGTATACCCCTACCTCAAAGAAGGCTTCAAGGGTAAAAAGAATAACTATTCCTCGGATGAAAGTTCAAACACAGACACCAGGCGTGGTTCCTCGAGCAGCGACTCCAGCGGAGGTTACCCAGCGAGAAATGCAAGATCTACACGTCCATGGCAGCAAGGATACCATCAAGGACCAATGTTTCATGGCCCACCGAATGTACCTCCACCATGGCAATATCCGTTTTACCCTCAGGGCCCCCCGCAATTCTACCCCCTTAATCCGCCTCCTTTTCAAGGCAGAGGTTGGGGCAGAGGAAGAGGGCGAAAGCGAGGCGGGAACAAGGGTGTTCAATGGCAAGACCAGATGCCAGAACCGACGGGGGTGGAGACCAGGAGCACGACGTCCAGAGGGAGAAGAGCCTGATCGTGAATCTCTCCAAAAGAACCCTCACTACTGCAGAGAAGACGGTCCTGGAAAAAGGACTTGGGTTTGTCCCTACACCGACCCCCGACTCATTTCAGGAAATGATAGAACTGAAGCAATTCTTCAGGAAGGTACGTCTCCGGGCATTTTTTGACAATCAACCAGACATCCCCTGTGAAGACACGGGCCTCAGGAACCATCCACATTTACTCCCACTGATGGGATGGTCCCCCCTGAGGTCCTGACGTTCGAAAGAGCAGTTCTGAGAACCATGAGGAACGTACCATCAACTAAACCGTTCAACAATTTATCCAATGCTGAGAGACAGGCAGCTTCCTCGCTTGGCAAAGATACCTCCATTGTCATCAAGCAAGCTGACAAGGGGGGTGCCACTGTCATTCTTGATTATGACGACTACGATCTGGAATGCAGACGTCAACTGTCAAATTCAAGCCACTACAGATTATTGACAGAGGATCCTACTAACCGTCTGACGACTACCGTGATGTCCCTGGTTATTGAAGCAGAGACCAACGGATGGCTGAGCAAAAAAGAGGCAGATTTTCTGGTAACCACAGACCCGGTCATACCGTACTTCTACATTTTGCCTAAAATACACAAAGGCATCACCCCAGTCCCAGGAAGACCCATCGTGTCTGACATCGGTTCTATCTTAGAACCGCTCTCTCAATTCTGTGATGCCTTCCTGCAACCTCTAGTGAAACTCATCCCGTCCTATCTACAGGACACTAGAGATGTGCTTCGTCTTATCAATGATATGGATGGTAGAGAGGACATCAATTTTCTCCTAACACTCGACGTGGAAGCGTTGTACACGAATATACCTCAACAGGCAACGCTTGAATCAGTGGAATCACTCCTCCGACAAGAGGAGTGGTTGTCCCCCACTCCGGTTTCCTTCATTATGGAATTGGCACATATTGCGCTGACAGAATTTTTTTTCAAATACGAGTCGAATTTGTACCACCAGATACGCGGGACATCTATGGGCTCGACCTTTGCGCCGAGCCTGGCCTGCATCTACATGGCATCATTTGAGGAAAGATACATCTACCCCCCAGAACACAATCCGTTCCGTGAGAATCTCACGTGCTGGCGTCGATACATTGACGATATTTTGGTGTTCTGGAAGGGGGATCGGATGACCTGTGAGGCGTTCTGCACTTGGATAAATCAACAAGACCCGTTTCTCAAATTCACAGGCACTATTTCAAGTGAAAGCATCCCCTATTTGGACCTTACTATAGTACTGGAACCCACGACGATTAGCACCACCCTCTACAAAAAGGAGACTGACAGGAATAGTTTGTTGCCTTACAATAGCCACCATACGAGATCCCTGAGGGACAATCTACCATTCGGTCAATTTCTCCGCCTTCGGAGAAACTGTAGCTCAACCAATGACTACAAACGACAAGCACGTGCCCTACAAACCAAACTCCTGGACCGGGGGTATCCTACCCGCCTTTTGAAAGACTCTACCAAAAGAGCCCTCAATAACAATAGAGAGGCTCTACTTGAGGTGCATCCCAAGATACCAGACGACATGATCACCTGTGTTACCTCATTCACCAGAAACTCCTCATTTATCAAAAAAACTGTCAACACCCACTGGGGCATTCTTAACTCCGCGGGGATGGAGTTACCACGTCCACGTTTTGCTTTTAAGAGGACGGCAAACCTTAAAGATACCCTTATTCATACCCGTCCCAAGAAAACCTCCGTTCAAGCTGTCAATACACTTTGGGACTTGCCTCCTGTAACTGGACATTATCGTTGTGGTACTTGTGTCGTATGCCCACAGACTATCCAGGGAAAGACCATTGTACTTAATAACAATTTTACATGGACCTTCAGCAAACATACGAACTGTAACAGCTCCAGGTGCATATATGCCTTGATCTGCCCCTGTGCATTGTTATACATCGGGATGACCATGCGCCCCGTCAAGCAAAGGATAATGGAGCATAACAGCAACATTCGTTGTCATAAATCACACACTAAACTATATGACCACTGCAAGGATAAGAACCACCCTCCAGAAAGCATTCGATGGACTGTCATTGAGTCACTACCACACCTCAACCAACAAGCACTCTTCAAGCATGAACAGAGATGGATACATCGATTGCAGTGCGAAACGTTGGGATTAAATGATGGGGTGCCCTGGACTACACTCGCCAGATAGTCATGACTCTGGACATGTTGTCCACTTTCACATGCCTGTGTATGCCTTATCAAGACACCTCAGTCCATTCCAAGATGGCGCCCGCCTTACTATGCCCGGCCTGCGCTGTCCCTAAACGGATCCCTCTTCTCTGTTCACCTTTGCGTGCCGTCTCTTAGCAACTGGACGGACGCACCCTCGCAATGCGCGCGCCTTTCCCGTATTTTACCCGGAAACTGTCTGACTCCCGTGCCGGCTGTCCAGATATCTGGTTTCCAGTGGGAGGGGTAGGTGCAGAGAAGCCTGCCTGCAGCGACGTTTGAGGTAAGGCGTTGGGCCGTAACACCGCTCGCGAACTGCATTCATACGCAGTCTTCCTCAAACTCTGATCGCGGTAGCCCGGATTGGCTTCACTTTTCCCTTAATCTCCCGCGGGCTGCTCTCCTCTTCTTCCCCTTCAGGATCTCCTCACTCGCTGCTGGCCCCACCTGGACAGCTCGTGAGGTTTCAAAGAGGAAACAGTAAGGGTAAGTGCACCGCCGCTTTAGAATACGATTCGACCCACGCTACAAGGCTGTAATGGGCGTTTGCTCTAGGTTCCCCGCCTCCCTCGCGATCGGAGTCGGATACACACGCACCCCCAATGCGCGCTGGTTTATACTACCAATTTACCAGCGTACGAAGTTATAATTCTACAGAATGTCAAACTACAATTTTTGGGTTGTTCTGTGTGGCGCTTTTTACTGTTCAAGGTTTTAAATTTGAAACTACTACTTTTTGCAAACTGGTGTCACACGTCGCCTGATTACTCTGAGGTGTATGATTGACACCCATCTTGCCACGTGACGACCTAATCCACTATGTGTGCTGCAGAGTCGAGATAACGGCATAGTTTATGCATACTAGTTATAGCAAACCAGCACAGCAGCATAACTCAGTGCGAGTACCTCACACGCACTTAATTGATTGAAATCTGACTCTCTCTCTCTCACAATAGCACCTGATGCTGTCACTTCTTAGACAGGGTCACCCACTGGGCACGCATGATCTGACACTGTGAATATAGGCACAAATGAGATGTAACTAAAAATCAGAGTAATGGTGCCATCATTTGTGTCTATTTTGTTGTCTCTTTTCATTCTCTTTCAGTTCCCAGGAGGTCCCCTGTGTGGAACCATCTCTGTACGACACTTTCACAGGTCGTATACTGGTGTCCTCCTAACTTAGAGGATCCGAGCAATTTATGAGCACCGAGGTCCTGATGAATCGCCCTTAGGGCGTGAAACATGTTGACCGTTTTTTGCACTTTAAGGGTTGAGTAAGGGTTGGTCTCATTGTTTACCACCCCTTAATACCCCTGTAACTTTTAATCAAAGCAGTAAGCCTGACTATTAAAATAATTACCAACAGGACTTTACTGACTTTTTTTAACTTCACCACCACGCTCACAATTGCACTCCCTTAGGCCCCTCACACACACACACCCGCTGGCCCAGAATAGAAGATCTCCACCAAAGTGCAGCTTCCATCGCTGCCCGACGGGCATTGCACCGCCAGCCTGCCGAAGGAGCAGGATACCGATGATGACGCTGGACGACCATCGGCTGGGGCTACAGTTGTAGTCCTGCCGGTAGCCTGTGTGAGGTATCCCTACATTCTGGAATATGGGTCTACATCATGCACTCTAGACCCCCACATCACCCCCTGTCTAATTGAGTGAGAGAGATTACTGGTTGAGCTAGAATTCTTAAGCTCTCCTTGGGGAACTCTGTACACCGATTGTTGTTTATTGCGTTCCAGGACAAGTACATTGGACCCCACTAAAAATTGTCCTCCCTTCTTCCCCCTGTTTGATATCAGTGTAAGCGTGCTTTTTGCACGGGAATTTTTGAATTAGGTTACCAGGGGCGAATATTTCTCGTCCTTTGGACCAAGCCACACAGTGAACCCTTTATTCATCCTTCTTTAGGGTTGTGTTTTGACACTCTGCCCTGGCTCACTAGTTCAGGGCACTCCTTCCACATCGTATCCCAACATGGAGGATGTCCCGGGCCTCAGCTTTAATGAAGACACGATAGCTGAAACACTAAGGAACACGCCTTCCCTACTTAATAATCCTCCTGCGGCTGTACCAGGAGCATCCGGAGCATCATCTAATGAGTGGTCCACTTTGAGTGAGATGAAAAAAGAACTAATCAGGATAACGATCCACGGGCTAATGATGACTGAGTACCTGAGGAGCAATATTGCACCACAGGGCCTAATTGTAAACATCGTCCCTAGGTTGTTCCTGGATGACAACCGTTTTAAGGTAGACTGGTGCCAGGTCTCCTGGAAATGCACCAAGGACCTGTTGTTCCTGATTAGTCAGACCGCCAAACGACTATCCGAGGCACTTCAGGAAAAGATCTCTGCCTTAGAAGCGACCATGAAAA